>NW_017216845.1:0-12924 GCF_001704415.2 Capra hircus | reverse complement strand
AGTGCAAGCCCCAATCGAGACGAGGACTGACTCCCTGGGGAGACTCCAGCAATACTCCAAGATCCATGTCAGCACTGGAGAGGAATCCTCAGGTTCCTTCACCGACTCCCACACAAGGTCTTAGGCCCTGGCATCGACAGAGAGGAATCCCGAGATGCCCGACCAACTCGCTGGGGACTGGCCTTTCCTGAGGCCACCAGAGCGGGTCCCTGAGGTCCGCGTCATAAGTCGAGAGCACCTGCCGCAACTCGAGAAAATCCAGGAGGTTCTCCCTCCAGGCGAGATGAGGCCCATTTCCCATGAGGCGTCTCGAGGCTAATCACACCTAACATTTGCAACTTCCAAAGGGTCCTTCACACCCTTGCTGCAACTCAAGAAGTTCCCCGACTACCCGTCTCCACTCGAGAGGAAGCACGAGAGTCCCGCCCACATTCAGAGGAGCCCCGTTTCCGCCTCCTAGCTCGAGAGAGGGATCCTTTCCTGCGTGGTCGGGAAAGAATGCCCGGCTTCCCGTCGCATCTCAAGAGGAGGCGCTCTCCACAGGAAAGGCGAGAGGAACTCCAGGGTCGTGCCACCATTCCAGAGTCCCTCAGGTGTCCCAGTCCATTCCAGGGAAACCTGTTTTTCCTGCACTGCCTCCACTTTCAAGCCGAGGATCGACTCAAACCACGGTGGCACGTGGGACAGTCCTGTGGAAAGCCTCATGGGAAAGCCTTAAGCGAAAGCCACAGATCCCTTGATCCATTCGAAGGGAAGCTGACACTGCTGCTACAGCTCGGGAGGAAAGCACACGTGCATGCCCTCCTCGAGACGAGGACTGATTCCCCTGGGAGACTCCAGAAGTACCCAAGATCCATGTCAGCACTGGAGAGGAATCCTCAGGTTCCAGCACCAAACTCCACACAAGATCTTAGGCCCCGGCATCGACGGGAGAGGAATCCCAAGTGGCCCCCGAGAAACTCGCATGGGGACTGGGCTTTCCTGAGGCCACCAGAGCGGGTCTCTGAGGTCCCCATCGTAAGTCGAGAGCACCTGCCGCAACTCGAGAAAATCCAGGAGGTTCTCCCCTCCAGGCGAGATGAGGCCCATTTCCGCTGAGGCGTCTCGAGGCAAATCACACCTAACCTCTGGAACTTCAAAGGGTTTCACACCCTTGCTGCAACTCAAGAAGTTCCCGACATACCCGTCTTCACTCGAGAGGAAGCACGAGAGTCCTGCCAACATCCAGAGGAGCGCCGTTTCCGCCTCCTAGATCGAGAGGAGGGATCCTTTCCCTGCGTGGTCGGGAGAGAATTCCTGGCGTTCCCGTCGCATCTCAAGAGGAGGCGCTCTCCACAGGAAAGGCGAGAGGAACTCCCAGGGTTGTGCCACCATTCCCAGAGTCCCCCAGATGTCTCAGTCCATTCCAGGGAAACTTGTTTTCCCTGCAAAGCCTCGACTTTCAAGCCGAGGATCGACTCACACCACGGTGGCCCGTGGGACAGCCCTGTGGGAAAGCCTGATGGGAAAGCCAAGAGGGAAAGCCACAGATCCCTTGATTCATGCGAAGGGAAGAGTGACACTGCTGCTACTCCTCGGGAGGATAGCGCACGTTCATGCCCCAACTCGTGACAAGGACTGACTCCCCTGGGGAGACTCCAGAAGTACCCCAAGATCCATGTCAGCACTGGAGAGGAATCCTCAGGTTCCGCCACCGACTCCACACAAGGTCTTAGGCCCCGGCATCGACAGGAGAGGAATCCCGAGAAGCCCCCTAGCAACTCGCACGGGGACTGGCCTTTGCTGAGGCCACCAGAGCGGGTCCCTGTGGTCCCCGTCGTTTGTCGAGATCACCTGCCGCAACTCGAGAAAATCCAGGAGGTTCTCCCCTCCAGGCGAGATGAGGCCCATTTCCGCTGAGGCGTCTGGAGGCGAATCACACCTAACCTCTGGAAATTCCAAAGGGTCCTTCACACCCTTGCTGCAACTCAACAAGTTCCCCGACATGCCCATCTCCACTCCAGAGGAAGCACGAGAGTCCGGCCCACATCCAGATGAGCCCCGTTTCCGCCTCCTAGCTCGAGAGGAGGTATCCTTTACCTTCGTGTTCGGGAGAGAATTCCCGGCGTTCCCGTCGCATCTCAAGAGGAGGCGCTCTCCAGGGGAAAGGCGAGAGGAACTCCAGGGTCATGCCACCATTCCCAGAGCCCCCCAGAAGTCTCAGTCCATTCCAGGGAATCCTGTTTTCCCTGCACTGCCTCGACTTTCAAACCGAGGATCGAGACACACCACGGTGGCACGCGGGACAGCCCTACGGGAAAGCCTCGTGGGAAAGCCTCATGGGAAAGCCTCGAGGGAAACCCACAGATCCCTTGATCCGCGCAAAGGGAAGCGTGACACTGCTGCTACAGCTCGGGAGGAAAGCGAACGTGCATGCCCCCACTCGAGACGAGGACGGACTACCCGCGGGAAAACTCCAGAAGTACCCCAAAATCCATGTCAGCACTGGAGAGGAATCCTCAGGTTCCGGCACCGACTCCACGCATGGTCTTAAGCACCGGCATCGACGGGAGAGGAATCCCGAGAAGGCCCCCGAGCAACTCGCATGGGGACTGTCCTTTCCTGAAGCCACCAGAGCGGGTCCCTGAGGTCCCCGTCGTAAGTCGAGAGCACCTGCCGCAACTTGAGAAAATCCAGGAGGTTCTCCCCTCCAGGCCAGATGAGGCCCATTTCCGCTGAGGCGTCTAGAGGCTAATCACACCTAACCTCTGGAACTTCCAAAGGGTCCTTCACACCCTTGCTGCAACTCAAGAAGTTCCCCGACTTACCCGTCTCCACTCGAGAGGAAGCACGAGAGTCCCGCCCACATCCAGAGGAGCCCCGGTTCCGCTTCCTAGCTCGAGAGGAGGGATCCTTTCCCTGCGTGGTCGGGAAAGAATTCCAGGCGTTCCTTTCGCATCTCAAGAGCAGGCGATCTCCAGAGGAAAAGCGAGAGGAACTCCAGGGTCGTGCCACCATTCCCAGAGTCCCCCAAATGTCTCAGTCCATTCCAGGGAAAACTGTTTTCCCTGCACTGCCTCGACTTTCAAGCCAAGGATCGACTCACACCACGGTGGAACGTGGGACAGCCCTGTGGCAAAGCCTCGTGGGAAAGCCTCGAGGGAAAGCCACAGATCCCTTGATCCACGCGAAGGGAAGCGTGACACTGCTGCTACAGCTCGGGAGGAAAGTACATGTGCATGCCCCCACTCGAGACGAGGACTGACTTCCCTGGGGAGACTTAAGAACTACCCCAAGATCCTTGTCAGCACTGGAGAAGAATGCTCAGCTTCCGGAACCGACTCCACACAAGATTTTAGGCCCCGGCATCGTCGGGAGAGGAATCCCGAGAGGCCCCCGAGCAACTCGCAGGGGACTGGCCTTTCCTGAGGCCACCAGAGCGGGTCCCTGAGGTCCCCGGCGTAAGTCGAGAGCACCTGCCGCAACTCGAGAAAATCCAGGAGGTTCTCCCCTCCAGTCGAGATGAGGCCCATTTCCGCTGAGGCGTGTCAAGGAAATGACACCTAACCTCTGGAACTTCCAAAGGGTCCTCACCCCCTTGCTGCAACTCAAGAAGTTCCCGGACATACCCGTCTTCACTCGAGAGGAAGCACGAGAGTCCTGCCAACATCCAGAGGAGCGCCGTTTCCGCCTCCTAGATCGAGAGGAGGGATCCTTTCCCTGCGTGGTCGGGAGAGAATTCCTGGCGTTCCCGTCGCATCTCAAGAGGAGGCACTCTCCACAGGAAAGGCGAGAGGAACTCCAGGGTTGTGCCACCATTCCCAGAGTCCCCCAGATGTCTCAGTCCATTCCAGGGAAACCTGTTTTCCCTGCAAAGCCTCGACTTTCAAGCCGAGGATCGACTCACACCACGGTGGCCCGTGGGACAGCCCTGTGGGAAAGCCTGATGGGAAAGCCAAGAGGGAAAGCCACAGATCCCTTGATTCATGCGAAGGGAAGAGTGACACTGCTGCTACTCCTCGGGAGGATAGCGCACGTTCATGCCCCAACTCGTGACAAGGACTGACTCCCCTGGGGAGACTCCAGAAGTACCCCAAGATCCATGTCAGCACTGGAGAGGAATCCTCAGGTTCCGCCACCGACTCCACACAAGGTCTTAGGCCCCGGCATCGACAGGAGAGGAATCCCGAGAAGCCCCCTAGCAACTCGCACGGGGACTGGCCTTTGCCTGAGGCCACCAGAGCGGGTCCCTGTGGTCCCCGTCGTTTGTCGAGATCACCTGCCGCAACTCGAGAAAATCCAGGAGGTTCTCCCCTCCAGGCGAGATGAGGCCCATTTCCGCTGAGGCGTCTGGAGGCGAATCACACCTAACCTCTGGAAATTCCAAAGGGTCCTTCACACCCTTGCTGCAACTCAACAAGTTCCCCGACATGCCCATCTCCACTCCAGAGGAAGCACGAGAGTCCGGCCCACATCCAGATGAGCCCCGTTTCCGCCTCCTAGCTCGAGAGGAGGTATCCTTTACCTTCGTGTTCGGGAGAGAATTCCCGGCGTTCCCGTCGCATCTCAAGAGGAGGCGCTCTCCAGGGGAAAGGCGAGAGGAACTCCAGGATCATGCCACCATTCCCAGAGCCCCCAGAAGTCTCAGTCCATTCCAGGGAATCCTGTTTTCCCTGCACTGCCTCGACTTTCAAACCGAGGATCGAGACACAACACGGTGGCACGCGGGACAGCCCTATCGGAAAGCCTCGTGGAAAGCCTCATGGAAAAGCCTCGAGGGAAACCCACAGATCCCTTGATCCGCGCAAAGGGAAGTGTGACACTGCTACTACAGCTCGGGAGGAAAGCGAACGTGCATGCCCCCACTCGAGACGAGGACGGACTACCCGCGGAAAACTCCAGAAGTACCCCAAAATCCATGTCAGCACTGGAGAGGAATCCTCAGGTTCCGGCACCGACTCCACGCATGGTCTTAAGCACCGGCATCGACGGGAGAGGAATCCCGAGAGGCCCCCGAGCAACTCGCCTGGGGACTGTCCTTTCCTGAAGCCACCAGAGCGGGTCCCTGAGGTCCCGTCGTAAGTCGAGAGCACCTGCCGCAACTTGAGAAAATCCAGGAGGTTCTCCCCTCCAGGCCAGATGAGGCCCATTTCCGCTGAGGCGTCTAGAGGCTAATCACACCTAACCTCTGGAACTTCCAAAGGGTCCTTCACACCCTTGCTGCAACTCAAGAAGTTCCCCGACTTACCCGTCTCCACTCGAGAGGAAGCACGAGAGTCCCGCCCACATCCAGAGGAGCCCCGGTTCCGCTTCCTAGCTAGAGAGGAGGGATCCTTTCCCTGCGTGGTCGGGAAAGAATTCCCGGCGTTCCTTTCGCATCTCAAGAGCAGGCGATCCCAAGAGGAAAAGCGAGAGGAACTCCAGGGTCGTGCCACCATTCCCAGAGTCGCCCCAAATGTCTCAGTCCATTCCAGGGAAAACTGTTTTCCCTGCACTGCCTCGACTTTCAAACCAAGGATCGACTCACACCACGGTGGAACGTGGGACAGCCCTGTGGCAAAGCGTCGTGGGAAAGCCTCGAGGGAAAGCCACAGATCCCTTGATCCACGCGAAGGGAAGTGTGACACTGCTGCTACAGCTCGGGAGGAAAGTACACGTGCATGCCCCCACTCGAGACGAGGACTGACTTCCCTGGGGAGACTTAAGAACTACCCCAAGATCCTTGTCAGCACTGGAGAAGAATGCTCAGCTTCCGGAACCGACTCCACACAAGATTTTAGGCCCCGGCATCGTCGGGAGAGGAATCCCGAAAGGTCCCGTACAACTTGCATGGGGACTGGCCTTTCCTGAGGCCACCAGAGCGGGTCCCTGAGGGCCCCGTCGTGGTCGAGAGCACCTGCCGCAACTTGAGAATATCCAGGAGGTTCTCCCTTCCAGGCGAGATGAGGACCATTTCCACTGAAGTGTCTCAAGGCTAATCACACCTAACCTCTGGACCTTACAAAGGGTCCTTCACACCCTTGCTGCAACACCAAGAAGATCCCAACATACCCGTCTCCACTCGAGAGGAAGCATGAGAGTCCCGCCCACATTCAGAGGAGCCCCGATTCCCCCTCCTAGCTCGAGAGGAGGGATCCTTTCCCTGTTTGTTCGGGAAAGAATGCCCGGCATTCCCGTCGCAACTCAAGAGGAGGCGCTCAACACAGGAAAGGCGAGGGGAACTCCAGGGTCGTGCCACCATTCCCAGAGTCCCCCAGATGTCTCAGTCCATTCCAGGGAAACCTGTTTTCCCTGCACTGCCTCCACTTTTCAAGCCGAGGATCGACTCACACCACGGTGGCACGTGGGACAGCCCCTGTGGGAAAGCCTCGTGGGAAAGCATCGCGGGAAAGCCTTGAGGGAAAGCCACAGATCCCTTGATCCTCGCGAAGGGAAGCGTGACACTGCTGCTACCAGCTCGGGAGGAAAGCTCACTTGCATGCCCCCACTCAAGACGACGACTAACTCCCCTGGGGAGACTCCAGAAGTACCCCAAGATCCATGTCAGCACTGGAGAGGAATGCTCAGGTTCCGGCACCGACTCCACACAAGTTCTTAGGCACCGGCATAGACGGGAGAGGAATCCTGAGAGGCCCCCGAGCAACTCGCATGGGGACTGGCCTTTCCTGAGGCCACTAGAGCGGGTCCCTGAGGTCCACGTCTTAAGTCGAGAGCACCTGCTGCAACTCGAGAAAATCCAGGAGGTTCTCCCTTCAAGCGAGATGAGGCCCATTTTCGCTGAGGCGTCTCGAGGCTAATCACACCTAACCTCTGGAACTTTCAAAGGGTCCTTCACAACCTTGCTGCAACTCAAGAAGTTCCCCGACATACCCATCTCCACTCGAGAGGAAGCACGAGAGTCCGCCGCCACATCCAGAGGAGCCCCGTTTCCGCCTCCTAGCTCGAGAGGAGGGATCCTTTCCCTGCGTGGTCGGGAAAGAATTCCCGGCATTCCGTCGCATCTGAAGAGGAGGGGCTCTCCACAGGAAAGGCGAGAGGAACTCCAAGGTCGTGCCACCATCCCCAGAGACAATCAGATGTCTCAGTCCCTTCCAGGGAAACCTATTTTCCCTGCACTGCCTCGACTTTCAAGCCGGGATCGACTCACATGAAGGGGGCACCTGGGACAGCCCTGTGGGAAAGCCTCGTGGGAAAGCCTCGAGGGAAAGCCACAGATCCCTTGATCCACGCGAAGGAAGCGTGACACTTCTGCTACACTCGGGAGGAAAGCGCACGTGCATGCCCCCACTCGAGACGAGGACTGACTCCCAGGGGAGACTCCAGAAGTTTCCCAAGATCCATGTCAGCACTGGAGAGGAATCCTCAGGTTCCGGCACGACTCCACACAAGGTCTTAGGCCCGGCCGACGGGAGAGGAATCCCGAGAGGCCCCGAACAAATCGCATGGGGACTGGCCTTTCCTGAAGCCACCAGAGCGGGTCCCTGTTGTCCCCCATCATAAGTCGAGAGCACCTGCCCCAAGTCGAGAAAATCAGAGGTTCTCCCTCCACGCGAGATGAGGCCCATTTCCGCTGAGGAGTCTCGAGGCTAATCACACCTAACATCTGGAAATTCCAAAGGTCCTTCACACACTTGCTGCAACTCAAGAAGCTTCTCCCGACTTACCCGTCTCCACAGATCGAACGAGAAGCACAGAGTCCCCGCCAAATCAATCAGAGGACCCCTTCGCTCCTAATCTAAGAGAGGATCCTTACCTCGTGGTCGGGAAAAGAATTCCGCGTTCTTTCGCATTCAAAGCAGTCGATCCCACAGAAAAAGCGAGAGGAACTCCAGGTCCGTGCCAACATTCCCCAAGTCGCCCAAAATGTCTTCCAGTCCATTCAAAGAAACGTCCCTGCACTCGCCTCGCCTTTCAGACAAACGACTCAACACCACGTGGAATGACACCTAGTGCAAAGCCCACGTGGGAAATCCTGCGAGGAGCACAGATCTCTTCCGATACCACGCGAAGGAAGCTGACACTGCTGCTACAGGCCTGAGAAACGTACATGCACCCCCACTCGACCGACGAGTACGGACTTCCCTGAGCACCTTATAATACACCCAAGATCCTTGACAGCACTGGAGAAAATGCTCCACCCTTGCCGGAACCGACAATCCAACAAATTTTAGCCCCCACATCGTCGGAGAGAATCCCGAGAGCCCCGACAACCCGCAGGAACTCGGCGCCTTTCCTCAGAGGCCCACAACGGTCCTGAATCCCCCGAAAAATACAGTAAAAAACTTGCCCAACTCGAGAAATCCAAGAGCTTCTAAAAAATCCAGGCAATGAAAACATTCCTAGAGAAAAAATAAAAAGCTCATCGAGAGGACACCACACAACACCACACCCCCCCACACCCACCAAAAAAACATTCCAAAGGGACTATCACACACTTCGACACACAAAGTCCCCGACATACCCTCTCCACTCGAGGCAAGAACGAGAGTCCAGGCCACATCCAGCACCACAACACACTTCCCACGCCTCTACGCCCACACAGAGAAAAGACTTGATTCTAATACACCATAAAGGCTCGGCAGAGAATCCCTGTAAACAGCACCCCCCCATAAAACAGGCGTCCAATGTCCGCATCTCAAGAAGAGACCAACACCAAAAAGCCCATCAACACAGAAACGAGATGAATCCGAGGGAAACCACCCATTCAGCCCCCCAGAATTCTTCTCAGTCAATTCAGAAACAAAACATCAATGAAAAAGCCAACGAGCCTAAACCGAGGATCGAGAGACACACCTTAGGAAATGAACAGCCTATATAAAAAGCCTGATGCAAAAAAACGTGGATAAGCTCGAGGACACAACAAAACTTCATCACTGCGAAATTGAAGCTGACAAAAAAACTGCAAAGCTCGGGAGGAAGCCACGTGCATTAAGCCCCCATCGAGAACAAACAAACGGGACTCCACTGAGGAAATCCAAAACAAATCCTTCAACAAGAGAAAAACTCAACATAAACACCATCCACCGACTTCCAACACAAGATACAATAGCGGACCGCACCGACGGAGTACCAACCACGAAGCCGCAACCCATCCGAGACTCGCCATGGGACTGCTTCCTGAGCCTACCACCTGGGTACCCTAGCCCGTCTAAGTTCGAAAGCAAGCACTCAATAAGCAAAAAAAAAATAAAACAAAAAAAGAGAAAAAAGGCGATATGCAGGCTCATTGCCGAATGAGAAACGTCTCGAGAGCTAATCACATCTAAACAATAAAAGCTTCCAAAGGGTCCACAGATAAAAAGCAGACTCAAGAATTCCCAAGACATAGATACACCGCCCCACATCGGAGGAATCATACCCGCCCTCATCCAGAGAAAACACACACACACACACTAAAAGAGACGCAGGATACTTGGCCCACTCGTGATGCAAAGAATTCCACCGGTAAATTTCCCGCTGCCTCTACAGAGAACAGAGCGACTCAAAAAAACGTGCAAAGACGAAGCCCCAGGGGTCGTGCCAAACTAAAATAACCACCAGAACTAGATGTCTCAAGTAATCAACCTGCTTCGCCTGCATGCACTCGACTTTTCAACCCGACTGGATATACAGACTCACACACTGCAACCAAGGACATCCCTGTGGGAAAGACCTCTGGCAAACCTCGAGAAATGCAAAATCTGTTATCCCCGCAAACAGGAACACCACCGACAAGAGGGAAAATGCAACACAACCCTCCAAAAAAATCGCATCTCTGTCCAAACGTAGACTGGTCAGGAAAGACTCCTCTTGGGAAAAGAAAAAAAGAAATATGTCATGTCCACCCTGGAGAGGAATCCTCAGGTTTTCTGGCACAACAAAATACACAAACATACAATTCCTTAAGTCCCATCCGACGAGTGGAAATACCGTGAGAAAGCACCGAACAAGTACCTCGCAGGTGACTGCCTCCTGAGCCACCAAGCGGGTCCATAAGGTCCCGGTAATCGAACCGACTCCCGCAACTCGAGAAACAGGAGTTCTCCCCTCTCCCAGCCAGAATGAAGACCCATTTCCGTAGGCTCTAGAGCCTAATCAACCTAATACCTCTGAACTTCCAAACAAGTCCTTCACACCCTTCGCGGCACACTCAAAGGAAGTCCCGGACTTACCCGTCCCATCTAGAGAAGCCCGGATCCCAGCGCCTCTACCAGAGATGACCCCGGTATCTCTTCTGCTTCCTACTCGAGAGGAGGGATCCTTTCCCTGCGGATATCGGAAAGTAATCCCGGCGTTCATTCGCATCGTCCAAGAGCAGGCATCTCCCAAAGAAAACGAGAGAATCCAGGTCGTCCACATATTCCCAAGTCCCAAAATGTCTAGTCCTCATTCCATTGGAAAACCTTTTCATCCTGCACTGCCGACAATTGTCAAGCCACAGATCGACCACACACGGTGAACGTGGACCACCCTGTAGGCAAAGCCTCGTAGAAAGCCTCGATGGAAAGACCACAGATCCCTTATCCACCGCTAAGGACGTGACATAGCCAACTCGGAAAAGCCTCACCCAGCCCACCTCACAAGGACTCGGACTGCCACTGGACACCTAGAAGTCGAAACACGATAAAAAGATCCCAATGCAACATTGTGAATGAGAATTCCCAGTACATCGGACACCAACCCCCCTAAAAAAAAAACCGTTAATAATACCTCTATCAAAATTTAAACATCACCCCCCCAAATGAATCCGACATCAAAGGTTAAAAAAATGCAATCAGACGAGTGTAATCCCGAAGCCCGAGCAACTCGCATGGACTGGCCTTTCCTGAGCCACTAGAGCGGTCCCTGAGTCGCCCGTCGTAATCAACGACACGCCCGCAAACCTCGAAAAATCCAGGAGTTCTCTCCCGCGCTAGAGCCGCATTCCGCTGATGCGTCTCGAGCTAATCACATCTAAACATCTAACTCCAAATGTCCTTCACACACCGCTTTGCTGCACCAGAGTCCCTCACAGTAACGTCTCCCAACCGAGAGGAATCACGAGTCCCCGCCTTCATCCAGAAGACCACCCCGCGTTTCCGCCCTTAGGCTAGAGCGAGGGAATCCTGCCATCTGTGGTCCGCAAAGAATTCACCAGATGATTTCCTGCATATCTCCAAGCCTCTCCACAGCCAAGGCAGCAGGAACCCAGGGTCCACATTCCCAGAGCCCCCATATTCTTCAGCCATTCCAGGGAATACCGTTTCACCCTGCACTTGCCTTCAGACTTCAAGTAGATCGACACCACAAGCCTGACGGTGCATCGCCAGCCGTGAAAGCCTCCTGGGCAAAGCCTCGAGAAAGACCAAGATTCTGTGATCCACGCAAAGGGAAGCGTAGACACGCGCTACGCTCAGAGGAAATCCCTGCATTCCCCAATCGAAAGCGAGGACCTGACTCCCCTGGCCGACTCCAGAAGTACCCTCCCGCGTCCAAATTCCATTCAGCACTGAGGACAACCTCAGGTTCCTGGTGGCACCTGTGTGACTCCACACAAGGCTTACGGTCGCCGCATCGACGAAGATGAATAATCGATAGGCCACCGAACAACTCGCATGGTGACGGCCTTTCTCCCGAGCCACCAGTCAGCGGTCCCTCATAGTCCCCGTGTAAGTCGAGACCTACTCTGCCT
The DNA here is from genome assembly GCF_001704415.2 of Capra hircus. Taxonomy (NCBI): domain Eukaryota; kingdom Metazoa; phylum Chordata; class Mammalia; order Artiodactyla; family Bovidae; genus Capra; species Capra hircus. The sequence continues at coordinate 1,295 of NW_017216845.1, read as the reverse complement.
CGCAACTCGAGAAAATCAAGAGTTTCCCCTCCATTGCAATGAGCCATTTTCCGCTGAGTTCGTCTCGGGCAATCTCACACCTAACCTCTGAAATCAATAATGTCCTTCACAACCTTGCTGCAACTCAAGAATTCCCCGACATACCACCTGCCACTCAGAGAAGCCACGAATTCCCCGGCCCATGCCAGAGTAGCCCCGTTCTGCTCCTAGCCGAAGAGGATCCTTTCACCTGCTGGCGGGAAGAATCCCGGCCATTCCCGTCGCATCGAAGATGGGCGGCACTCTCCACAGAAATCATAGAACCCAAGTCGTGCCACATACCCCAAGAGACAATCAGAATATTTCCATCCCTTTCCAGGGAACCTATTTCCCTGTCACTGCCTCAGACTTTCAAGCTCGAGGGAATCGACTCACATGAAGGGGCACCTGGGACACGACCTCGTGAACTCCTTCGTTGGGCAAGCCTCGAGGGAAAGCCAACAGGATCCATTAGAGCCAATGCGAAAGGCAAAGGTGACACTTTCTGCTACAGCTCGGAGAAAGCGCACTGTGCATGCCCACCGACTCGAAGACGAGGACTGACTCCTCAGTGGAGACCCAAAGTTCCAAGATCATTGTCAGTCATGGAAGAATCCTCAGGTTCCGGCAACCGACTCCACACAAGGTTCTTAGCCCCGGCAGCGACGGGAGCAATCCCGAGAGCCCAACAAATCAGCATGGGATGGCCCTTTCTGAAGCCACCCAGAGCCGGCCTTGTCCCCATCATAAAGGCGAGCACCCTGCCCCAATCCAGAAAATCCCAGAGAGTTCCCCTCCACCAATGAGCCTCTCATTTCCGCTGAAGGAGTCCCGATGCTAATCACACCTAACATCTGAAATCCCAAAGGCCTTCACACACTTTGTTCAACTCAAGAAATGTCCCAACATACACCGTCCCCACCGGAAAGGAAGCACGCATAAATCCCACGCACATCATGAGCAGCCTCGTTTCCGTTCCACTCGAGAGAGGTATCGTCCTAGCGTGGTCGGAAAGAATGCTCGCATTCCCCTATCGGGAGAGGAATACGAGAGAGCCCGTACACTTCAATGGGACTGGCCTTTCGCTGAGACCCACCAGAGCGGTCCCTGAGGCCCTCGTCGTTAGAGAGCACCTGCCGAAACTCGAGAAAACCACGATGTTTCTCCCTTCAGGCGACGACTGAACCATTTCCACTGAGGTGTCTCAAGGCTAATCACACCTAAACCTCTGGACCTACAAAGGTCCTCACACCCTGCGCAACTCAAGACGATACCCA
>NW_017216844.1:0-12925 GCF_001704415.2 Capra hircus | reverse complement strand
CCTCGAGGCTTTCCCAGAGGCTTTCCACACAGGCGTTTCCCACAGGGCTGTCCCACGTGCCACCGTGGTGTGAGGCGAACCTCGGCTTGAAAATGGAGGCAGTGCAGGGAAAACAGGTTTCCCTGGAATGGACTGAGACTTCTGCGGGACTCTGGGAATGGTGGCACGACCCTGAGTTCCTCTCGCCTTTCCTGTGGAGAGCTCCTCCTCTTGAGATGCGACGGAAGGCTCGGAATTCTTTCCCGACCACGCAGGGAAAGGATTGCTCCTCTCGAGCCAAGAGGCGGAAACGGGCTCCTGTGGATGTGGGCGGACTCGCGTGCTTCCTCTCGAGTGGAGACGGTATGTCGGGGATCTCCTTGAGTTGCAGCAAGGGTGTGAAGGACCCGTTGGAATTTCCAGAGGTAACGTGTGATTAGCCTCGAGCGCTCAGCGGAAATGGACTCATCCCGCCTGGAGTAGAGAACCTCCTGGATATGCTCGAGTTGCGGCAGGTGCTCTCAACCTTACGGGGACCTCAGGGACCCGCTCTGGTGGCCTCAGGAAAGGCCAGTCCCCATGCGAGTTGCTCGGGGGCCTCTCGGGATTCCTCTCCATCGATGCCGGGCCTAAGACCTTGTGTGGAGTCAGTGCTGGAACCTGAGGATTCCTCTCCAGTGCTGACATGGATCTTGGGTACTTCTGAACTCACCCAGGGGAGTCAGTCCTCGTCTCGAGTGGGGGCATGCACATGCGCTTTCCTTCTGAGCTGTAGCAGCAGTGTCGCGCTTCCCTTCGCGTGGATCAAGGATCTGTGTCTTTCCCTCGAGGCTTTCCCAAGAGGCTTTCCCACAGTGCTGTCCCACGTGCCACCGTGGCGTGAGTCGATCCTCGGCTTGAAAGTCGAAGCAGTGCAGGGAAAACAGGTTTCCCTGGAATGGACTGAGACATCTGGGGGACTCTGGGAATGGTGGCACGACCCTGGAGTTCTTCTCGCCTTTCCGGTGGAGATCGCCTCCTCTTGAGATGCGGCTGGAACTCCGGGAATTCTTTCCGAGCACGCAGGGAAAGGATCCCTCCTCTCGAACTAGGAGGCGGAATCGGAGCTCCTCTGTATGTGGGCGGAACTCTCGTGCTTCCTCTGGAGTGGAAACGGGTATGTCGGGGAACTTCTTGAGTAGCAGCAAGGGTTGAAGGACCCTTTGGAAGTTCCAGAGGTTAGGTTTGATTAGCCTCAAACGCCTCAGGGGAAATGGGCCTCATCTCGCCTGGAGGGGAGAACCTCCTGGATGTTCTCTAGTTGCGGCAGGTGCTCTCGACTTACGACGGGGACCTCAGGGACCCGCTCTGGTGGCCTCAGGAAGGCCAGTCCCCATGGGAGTTCCTCGGGGGTCACGGGATTCCTCTCCCATCGATGCCGGGGCCTGAGACCTTGCGTGGAGTCGGTGTCAGAACCTGAGGATTCCTCTCCATTGCTGACATGGATCTTGGGGTACTTCTGGAGTCTCCTCAATGGAGTAGGTCCTCGTCTCGAGTGGGGGCATGCACGTGCGCTTCTTCCCGAGCTGTAGCAGCAGTGTCAGGCTTCCCTTCGCGTGGATCAAGGATCTGTGGCTTTCCCTCGAGTCTTTCCCACGAGCTTTCCCACGAGGCTTCCCACAGGGCTGTCCCACGTGCACCGGTGGGAGTCGATCCTCGGCTTGAAAGTGGAGCAGTGCAGGGAAAACAGGTTTCCCTGGAATGGACTGAGACATCTGGGGACTCTGGGAATGGTGCACGACCCTGGAGTTCCTCTCGCCTTTCCTGTGGAGACGCCTCCTCTTGACTTGCGACAGGAACGCTGGAATTCTTTCCCGACCACGCAGGAAAAGGATCCCTCCTCTCGAGCTAGAGGCGGAAACGGGTCTACTCTGGATGTGGGCGGACTCTCGTGCTTCCTCTCGAGTGGAGACGGGTAAGTCGGGGAACTTCTTGAGTTGCAGCAAGCGTGTGAAGGACCCTTTGAAGTTCCAGAGTTAGTGTAATTAGCTCGAATGCGCTCAGCGAAATGGGCCTCATCTCGCCTAGAGGGAGACATCCTGATTTCTCGAGTAGCGGCAGGTGCTCTCGACTGACGGTGACCTCAGCGACCCGCTCTGGTGGCCTCAGGAAGTTAAGTCCCCATGCGAGTTGCTCGGGCCTCTCGGGATTCCTCTCCCGTCGATGCTGGGGCCTAAGACTTGTGTGGATCGGTGCCCGAACCTGAGATTCCGCTCCAGTGCTGACATGAATCTTGGAGTACTTCTGGAGTCTCTCCAGGGTGTCAGTCCTCCTCTCGAGTGGGGCATGCACGTAAGCTTTCCTCCCAGCTTTAGCAGCTGTGTCACGCTTCCCTTCGCGGGATCAAGGATTTATGGCTTTCCCTCGAGGCTTTCCCACGAGGCTTTCCCACGAGGCTTTCCACGAGGCTTTCCCACAGAGCTGTCCCACGTGCACCTTGGTGTGAGTCGATCCTCGGCTTGAAAGTCGAGGAAGTGCAGGGAAAACAGGTTTCCCTGGAATGGACTGAGACATCTGGGGCACTCTGGGAATTGTGGCACGACCCTGGAGTCCTCTCGCATTTCCTGTGCAGAGCGCCTTCTCTTGAGATGCGACGGGAACGCCGGGAATTCTTTCCCGACCACGCAGGAAAGATCCCTCCTCTCGAGTTAGGAGGCGGAAACGAGGGCTCCTCTGGAGGTGGGCGGAACTCTCGTGCTTCCTCTCGAGTGGAACGGTATGTTGGGGAACTGCTTGAGTTGCAGCAAGGGTGTGAATGACCCTTTGGAAGTTCAGAGATTAGGTGAGATTAGCTCGAGACGCCTTTGCGAAATGGGCCTCATCTCGCCTGGAGGGAGAACCTCCTGGATTTTCTCGAGTTGCGGCAGGTGCTCTCGACTTACGACTGGGACCTCAGGGACCCGCTCTGGTGGCCTCAGGAAAGGCCATCCCCATGCGAGTTGCTCGGGGGCCTCTAGGGATTCCTCTCCGTCGATGCCGGGCCTAAAATCTTGTGTGGATCGTGCCGTAACCTGAGCGTTCCTCTCCTGTGCTGACATGGATCTGGGTACTTCTGGAATCTTCCAGAGGAGTCAGTCCTCGTCTGGAGTGGGGGCATGCACAAGCGCTTTTTCGCGAGCTGTAGCAGCAGTGTCACATTCCTTCGCTGGTCAAGAGATCTGTGCTTCCTCGAGGCTTTCCACAAGGATTTCCACGAGGCTTTCCCACAGGGCTGTCCGACGAGGCTTTCCCACGAGGCTTTCCCACAGGGCTGTCCACGTGCCACCGTGGTGTGAGTCGATCCTCAGCTTGAATGTCGAGGCAGTGCAGGAAAACAGGTTTCCCTGGAATGGACTAAGACTTCTGGGGGACTCTGGGAATGGTGGCACGACCCTGGAGTTCCTCTCGCTTTCCTGTGGAGAGCGCCTCCTCTTGAGGTTCGACGGGAATGCGGAATTGTTTCCAGACCACGCGGAAGGGATCCCTCCTCTCGAGCTAGGAGGCGGAAACGGGACTCCTCTGGTTGTGGACGGGACTCGCGTTCTTCCTCTGAAGTGGAGACGGTATGTCGGCGAAACTTCTTGAGTTGCAGCAAGGGTGTGAAGGACCCTTTGGAAGTTCCAAATGTTAGATGTGATTAGCCTCGAGACGCCTCACCGGAAATGGGCCTCATCTCGCCTGGAGGGCAGAACCTCCTGGATTTTCTCGAGTTGCGGCAGGTGCTCTGACTTACGACGGATACCTCAGGACAGCTATGGTGGCCTCAGGAAAGCCAGTCCCCATGCGAGTTGCTCGGGGGCCTCTCGGATTCCTCTCCCGTCGATGCCAGGGCCTAAGACCTTGTGTGGAGTCAGTGCTGGAACCTGAGTATTCCTCTCCAGCTGCTGACATGGATCTAGGGGTACTTCTGAACTCTCCCCAGGGGAGTCAGTCCTCGTCTCGAGTGGGGGCATGCACATGCGCTTTTCCTTCTGAGCTGTAGCAGCAGTGTCGCACTTCCCTTCGCGTGGATCAAGGGATCTGTGGCTTTCCCACGAGGCTTGCCCACGAGGCTTTCCCACGAGGCTTTCCCACAGAGCTGTCCCACGTGCCACCTTGGTGTGAGTCGATCCTCCGGCTTGAAAGTCGAGGCAGTGCAGGGAAAACAGGTTTCCCTGGAATGAACTGAGACATCTGGGGCACTCTGGCAATTGGTGGCACGACCCTGGAGGTCCTCTCGCCTTTCTGTGCAGAGCAGTCAAGATCCAAGACAGCACTGGAGAGGGAGAGACATCACAAGAGGCTCCGAGCAACTCGCATGGGGACTGCCTTTCCTGAGAGCCACCAAAGCGGGTCCCTGAGTCCCTCGTAAGTCGACGAGCACCTCGCAGTAACTTCGAGAAAATCCAGGAGGTTCTCCCCTCCAGGCGAGATGAGGCCCATTTCGATGAGGCGTCTCGAGGCTATTCGCAATTAACCTCTGGAAGGTCCAAAGGGTCCTTCACACCCTTGCTGCAACTCAAGAAGTTCCCCGATATACCCGTCTCCACTCGAGAGGAAGCACGAGAGTCCAGCCCACATCCAGAGGAGCCCCGTTTCCCCCTGCTATCTCCGAGAGAAGTGATCCTTCCCTGCCATGGTCAGGAAAGAATTCCCGGCATTCCCGTCGCATCTCAAGAGGAGGCGCTCTCCACAGGAAAGGCGAGAGGAACTGCAGGGGTCGTGCCACCATTCACAGAGTTCCCCAGATGACTCACTCCATTCCAGGGAAACCTGTTTTCCCTGCACTGCGCCGACTTTCAAGCCGAACATCGACTAACACCTGGGTGGCACGTGGGACAGCCCTGTGGGAAAGCCTCGTGGGAAAGACTTGTGGGAAAGCCTCGAGGGAAATCCACAGATCCCTTGATCCACGCGAAGTGAAGCGTGACACTGCTGCTACAGCTCGGGAGGAAAGCACATGTGCATGCCCCACTCGCGACGCCGGACTGACTCCCATGGGGAAACTCCAGAAGTAACCCAAGATCCATGTCAGCAGTGGATAGTAATCCTCAGGTTCCGACAGCGACTCCACACAAGGTCTTAGGCCCCGGCATCGATGGGAGAGGAAACCCGAGAGGCCCCCGAGCAACTCGCATGGGGACTGGCCTTTCCCTGAGGCCACCAGAGCGGGTCCCTGAGGTCCCCGTTGTAAGTCGAGAGTACCTGCTGCAACTCGAGAAAATCCAGGAGGTTCTCCCCTCCAGGCGAGATGAGGCCCATTTCCGCTGACGCGTCTCGAGGCTAATCACACCTAACCTCTGGAACATCCGAAGGGTCCTTCACACCCTAGCTGCAACTCAAGAAGTTCCGACATACCCGTCTCCACTCGAGAGGAAGCACGAGAGACCCGCCCACATCCAGAGGAGCCCCGTTTCCGCCTCCTAGCTCGAGTGGAGGATCCTTTCCCTGAGTGGTCGGGAAAGAATTCCAGGCGTTCCCGTCGCATCTCAAGAGGAGGCGCTCTCCACAGGAAAGCGAGAGGAACTCCAGGGTCGTGCCACCAATCCCAGAGTCCCCCAGATGTCTCAGTCCATTCCAGGGAAACCTGTTTTCCCTGCACTGCCTCCACTTTCAAGCCAAGGATCCACTCACACCACGGTGGCACGTGGGACAGCCCTGTGGGAATGCCTCGTGGGAAAGCCTGATGGGAAAGCCTCGAGGGAAAGCCACAGATCCCTTGATCCACGCGAAGTGAAGCGTGACACTGCCTGCTACAGCTCGGGAGGAAAGCACATGTGGCATGCCCCCACTCGCGACGCGGACTGACTCCCATGGGGAAACTCCAGAAGTAACCCAAGATCCATGTCAGCAGTGGATAGCAATCCTCAGGTTCCGACAGCGACTCCACACAAGGTCTTAGGCCCCGGCATCGATGGGAGAGGGAAACCCGAGAGGCCCCGAGCAACTCGCATGGGGACTGGCCTTTCCTGAGGCCACCAGAGCGGGTCCCTGAGGTCCCCGTTGTAAGTCGAGAGTACCTGCTGCAACTCGAGAAAATCCAGGAGGTTCTCCCCTCCAGGCGAGATGAGGCCCATTTCCGCTGACGCGTCTCGAGGCTAATCACACCTAACCTCTGGAACATCCGAAGGGTCCTTCACACCCTAGCTGCAACTCAAGAAGTTCCGACATACCCGTCTCCACTCGAGAGGAAGCACGAGAGACCCGCCCACATCCACAGGAGCCCCGTTTCCGCCTCCTAGCTCGAGTGGAGGGATCCTTTCCCTGAGTGGTCGGGAAAGAATTCCAGGCGTTCCCGTCGCATCTCAAGAGGAGGCGCTCTCCACAGGAAAGGCGAGAGGAACTCCAGGGTCGTGCCACCAATCCCAGAGTCCCCCAGATGTCTCAGTCCATTCCAGGGAAACCTGTTTTTCCCTGCACTGCCTCCACTTTCAAGCCAAGGATCCACTCACACCACGGTGGCACGTGGGACAGCCCTGTGGGAATGCCTCGTGGGAAAGCCTGATGGGAAAGCCTCGAGGGAAAGCCACAGATCCCTTGATCCACGCGAAGTGAAGCGTGACACTGCTGCTACAGCTCGGGAGGAAAGCACATGTGCATGCCCCCACTCGCCGACGCGGACTGACTCCCATGGGGAAACTCCAGAAGTAACCCAAGATCCATGTCAGCAGTGGATAGCAATCCTCAGGTTCCGACAGCGACTCCACACAAGGTCTTAGGCCCCGGCATCGATGGGAGAGGAAACCCGAGAGGCCCCGAGCAACTCGCATGGGGACTGGCCTTTCCTGAGGCCACCAGAGCGGGTCCCTGAGGTCCCCGTTGTAAGTCGAGAGTACCTGCTGCAACTCGAGAAAATCCAGGAGGTTCTCCCCTCCAGGCGAGATGAGGCCCATTTCCGCTGACGCGTCTCGAGGCTAATCACACCTAACCTCTGGAACATCCGAAGGGTCCTTCACACCCTAGCTGCAACTCAAGAAGTTCCGACATACCCGTCTCCACTCGAGAGGAAGCACGAGAGACCCGCCCACATCCAGAGGAGCCCCGTTTCCGCCTCCTAGCTCGAGTGGAGGGATCCTTTCCCTGAGTGGTCGGGAAAGAATTCCAGGCGTTCCCGTCGCATCTCAAGAGGAGGCGCTCTCCACAGGAAAGGCGAGAGGAACTCCAGGGTCGTGCCACCAATCCCAGAGTCCCCCAGATGTCTCAGTCCATTCCAGGGAAACCTGTTTTCCCTGCACTGCCTCCACTTTCAAGCCAAGGATCCACTCACACCACGGTGGCACGTGGGACAGCCCTGTGGGAATGCCTCGTGGGAAAGCCTGATGGGAAAGCCTCGAGGGAAAGCCACAGATCCCTTGATCCACGCGAAGGGATGCGTGACACTGCTGCTACAGCTCGGGAAGAAAGCGTACGTGCATGCCCCCACTCGAGACGACGGACTGACTCCTCTGGGGAGACTCCAGAATTCCCCCAAGGTCCATGTCAGCACTGGAGAAGAAACCTCAGTTTCCGGCACCGAATCCACACAAGGTCTTAGGCCCCGGCATCGACGGGAGAGGAATCCCATGAGGCCCTCGAGCAACTCGCCTGGGGACTGGTGTTTCCTGAGCCACCAATCGGGTGCCTGAGTTTCCCTTCGTAAGTCGAGAGAACCTGCGGCAACTCGAGAAAATTCAGGAGGTTCTCCCCTCCAGGCGAGATGAGGCCCATTTCCGCTGAGGCATCTCGAGGCTAATCACACCTAACCTACGGAACTTCGAAAGGGTCCTTCACACCCTTGCAGCAACTCAAGAAGTTCCCCGACATACCCGTCTCGACTCGAGAGGAAGCACGAGAGTCCTGCCCACATCCAGAGGAGCCCCGTTTCCGCCTCATAGCTCGAGAGGAGGGATTTTTTCCCTGCGTTGTCGGGAAAGAATTCCAGGCGTACCCGTCGCATCTCAAGAGGAGGCGCTCTCCACGGGAAAGGCCGAGAGGAAATCCAGGGTCGTGCCACCATTCCCAGAGTCCCTCAGAATTCTCAGTCCATTCCAGGGAAACCTGTTTTCCCTGCACTGCCTCGACTTTCAAGCCGAGGATCGACTCACACCACGGTGGCACGTGGGACAGCCCTGTGGGAAAGCCTCCTGGGAAAGCCTCATGGGAAAGCCTCGAGGGAAAGCCACAGATCCCTTGATCCACGCGAAGGGAAGCGTGACACTGCTGCTACAGCTCGGGAGGAAAGCGCACGTGCATTCCCCCACTCGAGCCGAGTACTGACTCCCCTGGGGAGACTCCAGAAGTTCCCCAAGATCCATGTTAGCACTGGAGAGGAATACTCAGGTTCCGGCACCGACTCCACACAAGGTTAGGCCCCGGCATCGACGGGAGAGGAAACCCGAGAGGCCCCCGAGCAACTCGCTTGGGGACTGGCCTTTCCTGAGGCCACCAGAGCGGGTCCCTGAGGTCCCCGTCGTAAGTCAAGAGCACCTGCCACAACTCGAGAAAATCCAGGAGGTTCTCCCCTCCAGGCGAGATGAGGCCCATTTCCGCTGAGGGGGCTCGAGGCTAATCTCATCTAACATTTGGAACTTCCAAAGGGTCCTTCACACCCATGCTGCAACTCAAGAAGTTCCCCGACATACCCGTCTCCACTCGAGAGGAAGCACGAGAGTCCCGACCACGTCCAGAGGAGCCCCGTTTCCGCCTCCTAGCTCGAGAGGAGGGATCCTTTCCCTGCGTGTTCGGGAAAGAATTCCTGGCATTGCCGTCGCTTCTCAAGAGGAGACGCTCTCCATAGGAAAGGCGAGAGGAACTCCAGGGTCGTGCCACCATTCCCAGAGTGCCCCCAGATGTTCAGTCCATTCAGGGAAACTTGTTTTCCCTGCATTGCCTCGACTTTCAAGCCGAGGATCGACTCACACCACGGTGGCACGTGGGACAGACCTGTGGGAAAGCCTCGTGGGAAAGCCTCGTGGGAAAGCCTCGTGGGAAAGCCTCGTGGGAAAGACTCGAGGGAAAGCCACAGATCCCTTGATACACGTGAAGGGAAGCGTGACACTGCTGCTACAGCTCGGGAGGAAAGCGCACGTTCATGCCCCCACTCGAGACGAGGACTGACTCCCCTGGGGAGAATCCAGAAGTCCCCCAAGATCCATGTCAGCACTGGAGAGGAATCCTCAAATCCGGCACCGACTCCACACAAGGTCTAGGCCCCTGCATCGACGGGAGAGGAATCCCGAGAGGCCCCCGAGAAACTCGCATGGGGACTGGCCTTTCCTGAGGCCACCAGAGCGGGTCCCTGAGGTCCCCGTCGTAAGTCGAGACCACCTGCCGCAACTGCAGAAAATCCAGGAGGTTCTCCCCTCCAGGCGAGATGAAGCCCATTTCCAATGAGACGTCTCGAGGCTAATCACACCTAACCTCTGGAACTTCCAAAGGGTCCTTCACACACTTGCTGCAACTCAAGAAGTTCCCCGAATACCCGTCTCCACTCCAGAGGAAGCACGAGAGTCCCGCCCATATCCAGAGGAGCCCCGATTCCGCCTCCTAGCTCGAGAGGAGGGATCCTTTCCCTGCGTGGTCGGGAAAGAATTCCCGGCGTTCCCGTGGCATCTCAAGAGTAGGCGCTCTCGACAGGAAAGGCGAGAGGAACTCCAGGGTCGTGCCACCATTCCTAGAGTCCCCCAGATGTCTCAGTCCATTCCAGGGAAACCTGTTTTCCCTGCACTGCCTCGACTTTCAAGCCGAGGATCGTCTCACACCACGGTGGCACGTGGGACAGCCCTGTGGGAAAGCCTCGTGGGAAAGCCTCGAGGGAAAGCCACAGATCCCGTGATCCCCGCGACCGGAAGCGTGACACATCTGCTACACTGTCCCTGAGGTCACGGTCAGTATGTCGAGAGCACCTGCCGCAACTCGAGAAAATCCAGGCAGTTCTCTGCTCCAGTCGAGATGAGGCCCATTTTCTCTGCGGCGTCTCGAGAGTAATCACACCTAAACTCTGGAACTTCCAAAGGGTTCTACACACCCTTGCTACAACTCAAGAAGTTCCCCGACATACCCGTCTCCACTCCAGAGGAAGCACGAGGGTCCGGCCACCTCCAGAGGAGCTCCGTTTCGGCCGCGAAGCTCGAATTGAGGGATCCTTCCCTGCTTCCTCGGGAAAGAATTCCCGACGTTTCCGACGTATCTCAAGAGGAGGCACACTGCACAGGAAAGGCGAGAGGAACTCATGGGTCGTGCCACCATTCCAAGAGTCCCCCAGATGTCTCAGTCCATTCCAGAGGATCCTGTTTTGCCTGAACTGCTTCGACTTTCACGCCGAGGATCGACTCACACGACGGTGGCACGTGGGAGAGCCCTGTGGGAAAGCCTCGTGGGAAAGCCTCGAGGGAAAGCCACAGATCCCTTGATCCAGGCGACGGGAAGCCTAACACTGTAGCTACAGCATCGGGAGGAAAGCGCACGTGCATGCCCCCACTCGAGACGAGGACTGACTCCCCTGGGGAGACTCCAGAAGTACCCCAAGATGCATGTCAGCCCTGGATAGGAATCCTCAGGTTCCGGCCCTGACTCCACACAAGGTCTTAGGCCCTGGCATCGACGGGAGAGGAATAGCGACAGGCCTTCTAGCAACTCGCATGGGGACTGGCCTTTCCTGAGTTCACCAGAGCGGGTCCATGAGGTCCCCGTCGTAAGTCGAGAGCACCTGCCGCAACTCGGTAAAATCCAGGAGGTTCTCCCCTCCAGGCGAGATGAGGCCCGTTTCCACTGAGGTGTCTCGAGTCTAATCACACGTGACCTCTGGAAATTCCAAAGAGTCTTTCACAGTCATGCTGCAACTCAAGAAGTTCCCCGACATACCCGTCTCCACTCAAGAGGAAGCACGAGGGTCCCGGCCAAATCCAGAGGAACCCCGTTTCCGGCTCGTAGCTCGAGATGAGGGATCCTTTCCCTGCTTGTTCGGGAAAGAATTCCCGGCATTCCCATCGCATCTCAAGAAGAGGTGCTCTCCAAAGGAAAGGGGAGAGGAACTGCAGGGTCGTGCCACCATTCCAAGACTCCCCCAGATGTCTCAGTCCATTCCACAGGAACCTGTTTTCCTTGCACTGGCTCGGCTTTGATGCCAAGGATCGACTCACACCACCGTGATTCGTGGGACAGCCCTGTGGGAAAGCCTCGTCGGAAGGACTCAAGGGAAAGCCACAGATCCCTTGGTCCACGCAAGGGGAAGCGTGAGACTGCTGCTACAGCATGGGAGAAAAGGGCACACTCATGCCCCCACTCGAGACGAGGCCTGACTCCCTTGTGGAGATTCCAGAAGTACCCCCAAATCCATGTCAGCACTGGAGAGGAATCCTCAGCTTCCGGCCCCAACTCCACACAAGGTCTTAGGCCCCGGCATCGACGGGAGAGGAATCACGAGAGGCCCCCTAGCAACACGCATGATGACTGTCCTTCCCTGCGGCCGCCACAGCAGGTCCCTGAAGTCCCCGTCATAACTCGAGAGCACTTGCTGAAACTCGGGAATATCCAGGAGCCTCTCCATTCCAGGCGACATGAGGCCCATTTCCGCTGAGGCATTTCGAGACTAACCACACCTAACTTCTGGAACTTCCAAAGGGTCCTTCACACCCTTGCTGCAACTCAAGAAGTTCCCCGACATACCCGTTCCTCTTCACATTCGGCCATAATGGTGGTGTCATCTGCATATCTAAGTTGATTGATATTTCTACCGGCAATCTTGATTCCAGCTCATGTATCTTCCATCCCAGCATTTTTCATGGTGTACTCATGTACTCTGCATAGAAGTTAAATAAACAGGGTGACAATATAAAGCCTTGACATACTCCTTTTCCTTTTGGAACCAGTCTGTTGTTCCATGTCCTGCTCTAACTGTTGCTTCCTGACCTTCATCCAGATTTCTCAAGAGGCAGGTTAGGTGGTCTGGTATTCCCATCTCTTTCAGAATTGTGGCTAAAACAACAGTATAAGGACCTTTCCGATGTCAGGCCAAGGAATTGTGTTTCCAGTCATTGAGCCACACCTGATCACTGAGCACAAATTCATGAATCTGTTCCTCAAGGGGGAATGATATTCTTTTTTATACAAACTAAGTTACCTGATTTATTACCTTACCTAATTGTTCCATCTGCTGTGAAATCCCACCCCCTTACTTGTGGCAAATCTGCTAACACCTGCCTCACTGTGGGAGGGGGTCTCCCATAGAAAATTTCATAAGGACAACAACTATGGGAACGTGCGGTTACCCGTAATATGAGTAAGTCTGCCGGAAGCAAGCCCATCCATGTACAGTCAGTCTCTATGATCCATTTTGAAAGTGTCTCTTCAAGAGTTTGGTTGTTTCTTTCCACCATTCCAGAACACTGGGGCCTATATGCTGTATGTAATTTCCACTGATATTTAGAGCTTCACATACCTGTTAATTAACGCGGCTACAAAGACAGGGCCATTGTCGGATTCTATACTGGTTGGAAACCCAAGTCTGGGAATTATTTCTCAAATCAGCGAGCTACTTCGTTTTCTTTTTCAGATCAGGTAGGGAAGGCCTCTGCCCAAACTGGAGAAGGTACCTACTATTCTAGTAAGTAATGATAACAGGTGACTGCCTTTGCTTCCCCGAAGGACACTCGCTTTCCCTGCATCCTGAGAACTCCACGTCTCAGCCAGTTGGAAAGCGCTTCTTGGAGGTCATTATTCAGGGGCAATTTCCCTGGAGCCGGGCCATAGGAGCGGCTCCACACTCCCAGGGAAAGGCAGAGCCACACCACACATCTGTCCCATCCCCTTTGCTCTGTAGGAGAGCTCTAGTGAGCCTAGGTCTGTCAGGAAAATTCTTGGCTCCTATGGGGACACATTCTATGTGTGAAACTGCATGCCAGGACTAGGGGCCACAGGGCGCCTGTTTCTCTCGGGGGCGGAGGGGTGGGGGGCCTGAAAGCAGTGGGGC
>NW_017216843.1:0-23163 GCF_001704415.2 Capra hircus | reverse complement strand
ACCTGAGCATTCCTCTCCAGTGCTACATGGATCTTGGGTACTTCTGGAGTCTCCCCAGGGGAGTCAGTCCTCGTCTCGAGTGGGGGCATGCACGTGCGCTTCCTCCCGAGCTTAGCAGCAGTGTCACGCTTCCCTTTTCGTGGATCAAAGGGATCTGTGGCTTTCCCTCTGAGCTTTCCATGAGGCTTTCCCACGAGGCTTTCCCACAGGGCATGTTCCCACGTGCCACCGTGGTGTGAGTCGATCCTCGCTTGAAAGTCGAGGCAGTGCAGGGAAAACAGGTTTCCCTGGAATGGACTGAGACATCTGGGGGACTCTGGGAATGGTGGCACGACCCTGGAGTTCCTCTCGCCTTTCCTGTGGAGAGCGCCTCCTCTTGAGATGCGACGGGAACGCCGGGAATTCTTTCCCGACCACGCAGGGAAAGGATCCCTCCTCTCGAGCTAGGAGGCGGAAACGGGGCTCCTCTGGATGTGGGCGGGACTCTCGTGCTTCCTCTTCGAGTGGAGACGGGTATGTCGGGGAACTTCTTGAGTTGCAGCAAGGGTGTGAAGGACCCTTTGGAAGTTCCAGAGGTTAGGTGTGATTAGCCTCGAGACGCCTCAGCGGAAATGGGCCTCATCTCGCCTGGAGGGGAGAACCTCCTGGATTTTCTCGAGTTGCGGCAGGTGCTCTCGACTTACGACGGGGACCTCAGGGACCCGCTCTGGTGGCCTCAGGAAAGGCCAGTCCCCATGCGAGTTGCTCGGGGGCCTCTCGGGATTCCTCTCCCGTCGATGCCGGGCCTAAGACCTTGTGTGGAGTCGGTGCCGGAACCTGAGGATTCCTCTCCAGTGCTGACATGGATCTTGGGGTACTTCTGGAGTCTCCCCAGGGGAGTCAGTCCTCGTCTCGAGTGGGGCATGCACGTGCGCTTTCCTCCCGAGCTGTAGCAGCAGTGTCACGCTTCCCTTCGCGTGGATCAAGGGATCTGTGGCTTTCCCTCGAGGCTTTCCCAGAGGCTTTCCCACGAGGCTTTCCCACAGGGCTGTTCCCACGTGCCACCGGTGGTGTGAGTCGATCCTCGGCTTGAAAGTCGAGGCAGTGCAGGGAAAACAGGTTTCCCTGGAATGGACTGAGACATCTGGGGGACTCTGGGAATGGTGGCACGACACTGGAGTTCCTCTCGCCTTTCCTGTGGAGAGCGCCTCCTCTTGAGATGCGACGGGAACGCCGGGAATTCTTTCCTGACCACGCAGGGAAAGGATCCCTCCTCTCGAGCTAGGAGGCGGAAACGGGGCTCACTCTGGATGTGGGCGGGACTCTCGTGCTTCCTCTCGAGTGGAGACGGGTATGTCGGGGAACTTCTTGAGTTGCAGCAAGGGTGTGAAGGACCCTTTGGAAGTTCCAGAGGTTAGGTGTGATTAGCCTCGAGACGCCTCAGCGAGAAATGGGCCTCATCTCGCCTGGAGGGGAGAACCTCCTGGATTTTCTCGAGTTGCGGCAGGTGCTCTCGACTTACGACGGGGACCTCAGGGACCCGCTCTGGTGGCCTCAGGAAAGGCCAGTCCCCATGCGAGTTGCTCGGGGGCCTCTCGGGATTCCTCTCCCGTCGATGCCGGGGCCTAAGACCTTGTGTGGAAGTCGGTGCCGGAACCTGAGGATTCCTCTCCAGTGCTGACATGGATCTTGGGGTACTTCTGGAAGTCTCCCCAGGGCAGTCAGTCCTCGTCTCGAGTGGGGGCATGCACGTGCGCTTTCCTCCCGAGCTGTAGCAGCAGTGTCACGCTTCCCTTCGCGTGGATCAAGGGATCTGTGGCTTTCCCTTCCGAGGCTTTCCCACGAGGCTTTCACCACAGGGCTGTTCCCACGTGCCACCGTGGTGTGAGTCGATCCTCGGCTTGAAAGTCGAGGCAGTGCTAGGGAAAACAGGTTTCCCTGGAATGGACTGAGACATCTGGGGGACTCTGGGAATGGTGGCAAGACCCTGGAGTTCCTCTCGCCTTTCCTGTGGAGAGCGCCTCCTCTTGAGATGCGACGGGAACGCCGGGAATTCTTTCCCGACACATGCAGGGAAAGGATCCCTCCTCTCGAGCTAGGAGGCGGAAACGGGCTCCTCTGGATGTGGGCGAGGACTCTCGTGCTTCCTCTCGAGTGGAGAGGGTATTTCGGGGAACTTCTTGAGTGCAGCATAGGGTGTGAAGGACCCTTTGGTAGTTCCAGACGCTTAGGTGTGATTAGCCTCGAGACGCCTCATCGGAATATGGGCCATCATCTCGCCTGGAGGGGAGAACCTCCTGGATTTTCTCGAGTTGCAGCTAGGTGCTCTCGACTTACGACTTGGGACCGTCAGAGACACGCTCTGGTGGCCTCATGAAAGGCCAGTCCCCATGCGAAGTTGCTCTTGGGCTTCTCGGGATTCCTCTCCCGTCGATGCCGGGGCCTAAGACCTTGTGTGGAGTTAGTGCCGGAACCTGAGGATTCCTCTCCAGTGCTGACATGGATCTTCGGGGTACTTCTGGAGTCTCCCCAGGGGCAGTCAGTACCTCGGTCTCGAGTGGGGGCATGCACGATGCGCTTTCCTCCCGAGCTGTAGCAGCAGTGTCACGCTTCCCTTCGCATGGATCAAGGGATCTGTGGCTTATCACTCGAGGCTTTGCCCACAGAGGCTTTCCCACGAGGCTTTCCCACAGGGCTGTCCCACGTGCCACCGTGGTGTGAGTCGATCCTCGGCTTGAAAGTCGAGGCAGTGCAGGGAAAACAGGTATCCCTGGAATGGACTGAGACATCTGGGGGACTCTGGGAATGGTGGCACGACCCTGGAGTTCCTCTCGCCTTTCCTGTGGAGAGCGCCTCCTATTAGAGATGCGACGGGAACGCCGGGAATTCTTTCCCGACCACGCAGGGAAAGGATCCCTCCTCTCGAGCTAGGAGGCGGAAACGGGGCTCCTCTGGATGAATGGGCAGGACTCTCGTGCTTCCTCTCGAGTGGAGACGGGTATGTCGGGGAACTTCTTGAGTTGCAGCAAGGGTGTGAAGGACCCTTTGGAAGTTCCAGAGGTTAGGTGTGATTAGCCTCGAGACGCCTCAGCGGAAATCGGGCCTCATCTCGCCATGGAGGGGAGAACCTCCTGGATTTTCTCGAGTTGTGGCAGGTGCTCTCGACTTACGACGGGGACCTCAGGGTACCCGCTCTGGTGGCCTCAGGAAAGGCCAGTCCCCATGCGAGTTGATCGGGGGCCACTCGGGATTCCTCTCCCGTCGATGCCGGGGCCTAAGACCTTGTGTGGAGTCGCTGCCGGAACCTGAGGATTCCTCTCCAGTGCTGACATGGAATTTGGGGTTCTTCTGGAGTCTCCCCAGGGGAGTCAGTCCTCGTCTCGAATTGGGGCATGCACGTGCGATTTCCTCTCCGAGCTGTAGCAGCAGTGTCACGCTTCCCTTCGCGTGGAATCAAGGGATCTGTGGCTTTCCCTCGAGGCTTGCCCAGGAGGCTTTCCCACAGGGCTGTCCCACGTGCCACCGTGGTGTGAGTCGATCCTCGGCTTGAAAGTCGAGGCAGTGCAGGGAAAACAGGTTTCCCTGGCAATGGACTGAGACATCTGGGGGACTCTGGGAATGGTGGCACGACCCTGGAGTTCCTCTCGCCTTTCCTGTGGAGAGCGCCTCCTCTTGAGATGCGACGGGAAACGCAGGGAATTCTTTCCCGACCACGCAGGGGAAAGGATCCCTCCTCTCGAGCTAGGAGGCGGAAAAGGGGCTCCTCTGGATGAGGGCGGGACTCTTGTGCTTCCTCTCGAGTGGAGACGGGTATGTCGGGGAACTTCTTGAGTTGCAGCAAGGGTGTGAAGGACCCTTTGGAAGTTCCAGAGGTTAGGTGTGATTAGCCTCGGATCGCCTCAGCGGAAATGGGCCTCATCTCGCCTGGAGGGGAGAACCTCCTGGATTTTCTCGAGTTGCGGCAGGTGCTCTCGACTTACGACGGGGACCTCAGGGACCCGCTCTGGTGGCCTCAGGAAAGGCCAGTCCCCATGCGAGTTGCTCGGGGGCCTCTCGGGATTCCTCTCCCGTCGATGCCGGGGCCTAAGACTGCCGGGAGCCAGTGTGAGGAAGCCCGCCCGTGACAAGGTTATGAGGAAGGAAGCTGACATAAGCAAGGCGTGCTCAGACTTCAGGGACCCCTCTGGAAATTTTTAAGCATGTACCCCAACAAAAATCTGCCGTTTTTTATGCTCTGCTTTTCACTCTTCTGACCTTTTCTGGAAAAAGTCAATTCAGGGCGTTAGTCTTCTGCATTTGAAAGAGTGTTTCAATCCAAAAACCCTCTGATGGCTTTCTAGCCTGCCTGTAGGACTCGTACAGCTGTGCTTGTGATTGTTTGAGGCCTCCTGACCGCAGGAGGCACAGGAAGCTTAAAACATCCTAGGAATGCAGGAGCTTCCGAGGAGTCAAAATCTTTAGAATGGGACTGATTAAAAGTTTCATTTTTTAGGTCAATGCTTGCTGCCAAATTTTCATATCCTTTATTTTTAGATATAGTTGGTATATAGAAAAACAAGTAGTAGACCTGGTATTAGCAACATTAGATCTTTGAGTTAAGTACCTTCTTTGTTATAACCCACTGCACCTTTGTTTATTAGAGATGTAACTTTAATGCTTTAAGGAGATTCAGATTAAAGAAAAACACTTCAGGGGAAACAAAATTAACATTCATTAAGGAAGAGAGCCAAAAAGTGTTAACAAGCCTCTTGGCCAGAAGATAATGTAAATCACCTGAGACCTTTTGTATACAAAATGATATACAGAAATAATCTGGGTTGTGAATGCTACATAATTTTGTGTTATCCATTGATCTCCATGTTTTATCAAAAGTATAAAAGGCCTTCTGAACAATAAAGGAGGAGGCCAGGGGCCGGGGGCCAGTTTCTCGGACCAGCTTCTCGAACTAGTCTCTCAGCCTGGTTTCTTGGGACTCTGGCTCCCCCCGTGTCTTTCTCTCTCTTTCTTCTTCTCTAACTTTCCTTCTCTCTGCTCTTTACTTTAACTTCAGGCTGAATCTCCACCTCGAGTGCGGAGGCTCGCCAGGTCTACTTACTTGCCCTGGCTGCTAAGACCCGCACGAAAGGGAGCTTAAGGCGAGGCACCCTTAGATATTCAAGCGGGCGCCGGTGGCCCAACGTAGGTGGTGCAAATTCCTTGTCTGGAATTTTATTGGCCTTCCGCGTAAACCAAGCTATTCAGCCCTCTTCCTCCACTTAATCTTCTTACTACACTATAGTTTCCTAATCTAATCTTACATTAATAAATAAACAAGTCTTTCCACGCCAACGCCATCCACCCTTCGAATTCCCTGGATCCACCAGGGCTGGACCCCGGCATAAGACCTTGTGTGGAGTCAGTGCCGGAACCTGAGGATTCCTCTCCAGTGCTGACATGGATCTTAGGGTACTTCTGGAGTCTCCCCAGGGGAGTCAGTACTTCGTCTGCGAGTGGGGGCATGCACATGTGCTTTCCTCCCGAGCTGTAGCAGCAGTGTCATGCTCCCCTTCGCGTGGATCAAGGGATCTGTGGCTTTCCCACGAGGCTTTCCCTGGAGGCTTTCCCACGAGCATTCCGCAAGGCTTTCCCACAGGGCTGTCCCACGTGCCACCGTGGTGTGAGTCGATCCTCGGCTTGAAAGTCGAGGCAGTAGCAGGGAAAACAGGTTTCCCTGGAATGGACTGAGACATCTGGGGGACTCTGGGAATGGTGGCACGACCCTGGAGTTCCTCTCGCCTTTCCTGTGGAGAGCGCCTCCTCTTGAGATGCGACGGGAACGCCGGGAATTCTTTCCCGACCACGCAGGGAAAGGATCCCTCCTCTCGGAGCTAGGAGGCAGGAAACGGGGCTCCTCTGGATGATGGGCGGGACTCTCCGTGCATTCCTCTCGAGTGGAGACGGGTATGTCGGGGAACTTCTTGAGTTGCAGCAAGGGTGTGAAGGACCCTTTGGAAGTTCCAGAGGTTAGGTGTGATTAGCCTCGAGACGCCTCAGCGGAAATGGGCCTCATCTCGCCTGGAGGGGAGAACCTCCTGGATTTTCTCGAGTTGCGGCAGGTGCTCTCGACTTACGACGGGGACCTCAGGAACCCGCTCTGGTGGCCTCAGGAAAGGCCAGTCCCCATGCGAGTATGCTCGGGGTCTCTCGGGATTCCTCTCCCGTCGATGCCCGGGCCTAAGACCTTGTGTGGAGTCAGTGCTGGAACCTGAGGATTCCTCTCCAGTGCTGACATGGATCTTGGGGTACTTCTGGAGTCTCCCCAGGGGAGTCAGATCTCGTCTCGAGTGGGGGCATACACGTGCGCTTTCCTGCCGAGCTGTAGCAGCAGTTTCACGCTTCCCTTCGAGTGGATTCAAGGGATCTGTGGATTTCCCTCGAGTCTTTCCCACGAGGCTTTCCCACGAGGCTTTCCACAGGGCTGTCCCACGTGCCACCGTGGTGTGAGTCGATCCTCGGCTTGAAAGTCGAGGCAGTGCAGGGAAAACAGGTTTCCCTGGAATGGACTGAGACATCTGGGAGACTCTGGGAATGGTGGCACGACCCTGGAGTTCCTCTCGCCTTTCCTGTGGAGAGCGCCTCCTCTTGAGATGCGACGGGAATGCCGGGAATTCTTTCCCCACCACGCAGGGAAAGGATTCCTCCTCTCGTCCTTTGAGGCGGAAACGGGGTCCTGCTGGCATGTGGGCGGGACTCTCGTGCTTCCTCTCGAGTGGAGACGGGTATGTCGGGGAACTTCTTGAGTTGCAGCAAGGGTGTGAAGGATCCTTTGGAAGTTCCAGAGGTTAGATGTGATTAGCCTCGAGACGCCTCTAGTGGAAATGGGCCATCATCTCGCCTAGAGGGGAGAACCTCCTGGATTTTCTCGAGTTGCGGCAGGTGCTCTCGACTTACGACGGGGCCTCAGGGACCCGCTCTGGTGGCCTCAGGAAAGGCCAGTCCCCATGCGAGTTGCTCGAGGGCCTCTCGGGATTGCTCTGCCCGGATCGATGCCGGGGCCTAAGACCTTGTGTGGAGTCGTTGCTGGAACCTGAGGATTTCCTCTCCAATGCTGACATGGATCTTGGGGTACTTCTGGAGATCTCCCCTGGGAGTCAGTCCTCGTCTCGAGTGGGGGCATGCACGTGCGCTTTACCTCCCAAGCTGTATGCAGCAGTGTCAGGCTTCCCTTCACGTGGATCAAGGGATCTGTTCTTTACCTCGAGCCTTTCCCACGAGGCTTTCCCTCGAGGCTTTCCCACGAGGCTTTCCCCGAGGCTTTCCCACAGGGCTGTCCCACGTTCCACCGTGGTGTGACTCGATCCTCGGATTGAAAGTCGAGGCAGTGCAGGGAAAACAGGTTTCCCTGGAATGGACTGAGACATCCTGGGGGACTCTGGGAATGGTGGCACGACCCTGGAGTTCCTCTCACCTTTACTGTTTAGAGCGCCTCCTCTTGAGATGCGACAGGAACGCCGGGAATTCTTTCCGGACACGCAGGGAAAGGATCCCTCCTCTCGAGCTACGGAGGCGGAAACACGGCTCATCTGG
Organism: Capra hircus; assembly: GCF_001704415.2. NCBI lineage: Eukaryota > Metazoa > Chordata > Mammalia > Artiodactyla > Bovidae > Capra > Capra hircus. Next base: position 15,618 of record NW_017216843.1, on the reverse strand, counting down.
AATGTGGGCTGGGCTCTCGTGCTTCCTCTCGAGTGGAGACGGGTATGTCGGGGAACTTCTTGAGTTGCAGCAAGGGTGTGAAGGACCCTTTGGAAGTTCCAGAGTTTAGGTGTGATTAGACTCGAGACGTCCTCAGCGGAAAAGGGCCTCATCTCGCCTGGAGGGGAGAACCTCCTGGATTTTCTCGAGTTGCGGCAGGTGCTCTCGACTTAGGACGGGGACCTCAGGGACCCGCTCTGGTGGCCTCAGGAAAGGCCAGTACCCATGCGAGTTGCTCAGGGGCCTCTCGGAATTCCTCTCCCATCGATGCCGGGGCCTAAGACCTTGTGTGGAGTCGGTGCATAACCTGAGGATTCCTCTCCAGTGCTGACATGGTTCTTGGGGTACTTCTGGAGTCTCCCCAGGGAGTAAGTCCTCGTCTCGAGTGGGGCATGCACGTGCGCTTTCCTCCCGAGCTGTAGCAGCAGTGTCACGCTTCCCTTCGCGTGGATCAAGGGATCTGTGGCTTTCCCTCGAGGCTTTCCCTCGAGGCTTTCCCACGAGGCTTTTCCACAGGGCTGTCCCACATGCTACAGTGGTGTGAGTCGATCCTCGGCTTGAAAGTCGAGGCAGTGCAGGGAAAACAGGTTTTCCCTGGAATGGACTGAGACATCTGGGGGACTCAGGGAATGGTGGCACGACCCTGGAGTTCCTCTCGTCCTTTAGTGTGGAGAGCGCCTCCTCTTGAGATGCCGACGGGAACGCCGGGAATTCTTTGACCGAACACGCAGGGAAAGGATCCCTCCTCTCGAGCTAGGAGGCAGAAAAGGGGCTCCACTGGATGTGGGCGGGATTCTTGTGCTTCCTCTCAAGTGGAGACGGTTATGTCGGGGAACTTCTTGAGTTGAAGCAAGGGTGTGAAGGACTCTTTGGAAGTTCGAGAGGTTAGGTGTGATTAGCCTCGATACGTCTCAGCGGAAATGGGCCTCATCTCACCTGGAGGGGAGAACCTCCTGGATTTTCTCGAGTTGCGGCAGGTGCTCTCGACTTACGACCTGGACCTCAAGGACCCGCTTTGTTGGCCTGAGGAAAGGCCAGTCCCCATGCGAGTTGCTAGAGGTCCTTGTCGCTATTCCTCTCCCGTCGATGCCAGGGCCTAAGACCTTGTGTGGAGTCGGGGCCGGAACCTGAGGATTCCTCTCCAGGGCTGACATGCATCTTGGGGTATTTCTGGAGTCTCCCCAGGGGAGTCAGTTCTCGTCTCGAGTAGGGGCATGCACGTGCGCTTTCCTCCCGTGCTGTAGCAGCAGTGTCACGCTTCCCTGTCGCGTGGATTAAGGGATCTGTGGCTTTCCCTCGAGGCTTTCCCACGAGGCTTTCCCACAGGGTTGTCACACGTGCCACCGTGGTGTGAGTCGATCCTCGGCGTGAAAGTCGAAGCAGTGCAGGGAAAACAGGATCCTCTGGAATGGACTGAGACATCTGGGGGACTCTTGGAATGGTGGCACGACCCATGAGTTCCTCTCGCCTTTCCTGTGCAGCGCGCCTCCTCTTGAGATGCGTCGAAACGTCGGGAATTCTTTCCCGAGGAAGCAGGGAAGGATCCCTCATCTCGAGCTTGGAGGCGGAAACGGAGCTCCTCTGGCGGTGGCCGGACCCTGGTGCTTTCCTCTGGAGTGGAGACGAGTATGTCGGGGAACTTCTTGAGTTTTAGCAATGGTGTTTAGGACACTTTGGAAGTTCCAGAGTTTAGCTGTGATTACTCTCGAGACGCCGCAGAGAAAATGGGTCTCATCTCGACTGGAGCAGAGAACCTCCTGGATTTTCTCGAGTTGCGGCAGGTACTCTCGACATACGACCGTGACCTCAGGGACAGTGTAGCAGATGTGTCACGCTTCCCTTCGCGGGGATCAAGGGATCTCTGGCTTTCCCTCGAGGCTTTCTCACAGGGCTGTCCCACATGCCACCATGGTGTGAGTGGATCCTCGGCGTGAAAGTCGAGGCAGTGCTGGGAAAACGGGTTCCTCTGAAATGGACTGAGACATCTGGGGGACTCTTGAAATGGTGGCACGACCCTGGAGTTCCTCTCGCCTTTCCTATTAAGAACCCTTGCTCTTGAGATGCCATGGGAACGCCGAAAAATCTTTCCTGACTAAGCAGGATAGGATCCTTCATCTCGGAAACGGGGTTCCTCTGAATGTGGGCGTGACCCTCGTGCTTCCTCTCGTGTGGAGACGGGTATGTCGGGGAACTTCTTGAGTTGCAGCAAGGACCCTTTTGAATTTCCAGAGGTTAGGTGTGATGAGCCTCCAGACACCTCAGAGGAAATGGGCCTCATCCCGCCTGGAGGGGAGAACCTCCTGGATTTTACCCAGTTGCGGCAGGTTCTCTCGAGTTATGACGGGTCCTCAGGGACCCGCTCTGGTGGCCTCAGGAAAGGCCAGTCCCCATGCGAGTTACCAGGGGGCCTCTAGGGATTCCTCTCCCATCGATGCCGGTGCCTAAGACCTTGTGTGGAGTCGGGGCCAGACCCTGAGGATGCCTCTCCAGTGCTGACATGAATCTTTCCGTACTTCTGGAGTCTCACCAGGGGAGTCAGTCTTCATCTCGTGTGGGGGCATGCACCTGCCATTTCCTCACGACCTGCAGCAGCAGTGTCACGCTTGCCGACGTGTGGATCAAGGGATCTGTCGCTTTCCATTGAGGCTTTCCCACGAGGCTTTCCAACAGGGCTGTCCCACGTGCCACGGTGGTGTGAGTCGATCCTCGGCGTGAACGTCGAGGCAGTGCAGGGAAAACAGTTTCTTCTGGAATGGACTTAGACATCTGGGGGACTCTTGGAATGCTGGCAAGGCCCTGGAGTTCCTCTCGTCTTTCCTGTTGAGAGCGCCTCCTCTTGAGATGCGACGGGAAGGCCGGGAATTCTTTCCCGACGACGAAGGGAAAGGATCCCTCTTCTCGAGCTACGAGGCGGAAACGGGGCTCCGCTGGATATGGGCGGGAACCTCGTCCTTCCTCTCGAGTGGATATGGGTATGTCGGAGAACTTCTTGACTTGCAGCAAGGGTGTGAAGGACCCTTTGGAAGTTCCAGAGGTTAGGTGTGATTAGCCTTCGAGACGCCTCAGCGGAAATCGGGCCTCATCTCGCCTGGAGGGGAGAACCTCCTGGATTTTCTCGAGTTGCGGCAGGTGCTCTCGAGTTACGACGGAGACCTCAGGGACCCGCTCTGGTGACCTCAGGAAAGGCCAGTCCCCATGCGAGGTGCTAGGGGGCCTCTCAGGATTCCTCTCCCGTCGATGCTGGGGCCTAAGACCTTGTGTGGAGTCGGGACCGGAACCTGAGGATTCCTCTCCAGTGCTGACATGGATCTTGGCGTACTTCTGGAGTCTCCCAAGCTTGCGTCAGTCCTCGGCTCGAGTGGGGTCATGCACGTGCGCTTTCCTCCCGAGCGGTAGCAGCAGTGTCACGCTTCCCTTCTCGTGGATCAAGGAATCTGTGGCTTTCCCTGGAGTCTTTCCCATGAGGCTTTCCCACAGGGCTATTCCACTTGCCACCATGGTGTGAGTCGATCCTCGGCGTGAAAGTCGAACCAGTGCAGGGAAAACAGGAACCTCCTTCCCCACAGTAGGGGATACACTGTCCCCTTGGGCGGGTATCTCCAGGGCACTCGCGCTGGGGGGTTGCCCGCGGAGGTGCGGGCCTCAGGCTCCACGTGAGAAAAGCCCCAAATGGCATTAGCTGCCAGTCCAGACGCTGGCCCCTCAGGTCTCTGGCCGGAGCCTTAGGCTCCAGGCAACTCAAAGCCCTCGGCGGTGGCACTCTGGGACTGCTGTAGGGAAAGGATGCCAAGAGCCCACGGAGGAGTTGGGGAGGGGGCATGGGGGAAACGGAGGCGAGGACAGCGAGGGATCTAGGTGGAGGCGCTGGAGAGAGCGTCTGGTGTCCCGGAATGCCTCGGAGGAGCCAGCGGGGGACAGTCGAGGACCAGGGACCTGTGGAATGTGAAAAGGCGGGAAATCTCAGAGCAAGGCAGGCTGGGAAAGGGGGCGTTGGTGGCCAATTCAAAGGGACCTAGGGGCGTTTCCTGGGCGGTGAGTTCCCTTGGCACTGCTGAGGGCCCCTGATTGATCCACTCGGGGTTGAACCCATCCCCGCTGCGAGGGAGGGCCACAAACCAAAGCCCCCGAACTGCCCGCCCACCCCAACGGGGATCTTGGCGGTCCAGGGCACAGCCGTGCCCGGGAAAAGCCCACTCGCTCCACGGGACTCCGTCCAGGGTCTCTGCTTGGAAAGAGGCCAGGGGCGGCCCCCTCCATCTACCCACCCAAACCCTATTGACGTCAATGGTGGCGGAGACGCCTCCCGTTCTCCAGAGTCCTGAGCTGCTGGGTCCCCGCCCACTCGGCCAGCAGTCTGCAGCGTGCCCGTGTGCCTCTCCCACCATGGCTTCGTCCTGGCTCCTCCAGCACCTCAAGCGGTACGTTTGCCCTCGGTCCCTGTGGTCGGATCACATCTCAGGGGATTTGCGGGTGGCCTGGGCAAGGGCTCTCGGCCAATGTGTTGACCCCCCTCCCACCCGAGAACGGCTGGGACCCATCGGCCAGGCCCGGGGTTCCGAGGCGTCAGGTGTGCCCAAATTCGGAGGGCATGGCATCGTTCGTTCATCTTGCTCCTTTGGCACACACATGGCTTCTCCGTTCTCTTTTCTGGGAAGACAGTGTTGTTTCAGGGGGCGTGCTGTGGGGGGCGGGGGCCGGGGTTGGGGGGTGGTGGGAGCGGGTGCTTTGCTGGGATGAGGCCCTTTATCCTCACATCTTCATGTGGGAATGGGAGTCGGGGAGCTCTGTGGCCTTGCTGCCTTCAGTGGCTTCCTCTGCACAGGGGCCTAGTGGCTTCTGCCTTTTGTCAGGCGTTACGGGGTTTGGGCGTCGCTTTGGTGGCCTTGGCCTTTGCCTTGGCCTGGGCCTTGGCCTTGCCCTTGGCGTTGCCGTTGCCCTTGCCTTGGTCTTGGGCTTGGCCTTGCCCTGCCCTTGAACTTGACCTTGACCTTGACCTTGACCTTGAACTTGGGCTTGACCTTGACCTTGAACTTGAACTTGAACTTGACCTTGAACTTCAACTTCAACTTGACCTTGAACTTGAACTTGAACTTGACTTTGAACTTGAACTTGAACTTGACGTTGAACTTGAACTTGAACTTGAACTTGACTTTGAACTTGAACTTGACCTTGAACTTCATCTTGACCTTGACATTGAACTTGAACTTGAATTTGACCTTGAACTTGAACTTGAACTTGACCTTGACCTTGACCTTGAACTTGAACTTCAACTTGAACCTTGAACTTCAACTTCAACTTGAACTTGTCCTTGACCTTGAACTTCAACTTGAACTTGAACTTGACCTTGACCTTGAACTTCACTTTGAACTTGAACTTGACCTTGACCTTGACCTTGACCCTGAACTTGACCTTGACCTTGAACTTGAAGTTGACCTTGAACTTGAACTTAAACTTCACCTTGATCTTGAGCTTGAACTTGAACTTGAACTTGACCTTGACACTTGAACTTGACCTTGACCTTGACCAACAACGGGAGACCTCGAGATTTGCTCAGAGCACCGGAGGTCCAGAAGCAGGGCCCTGTATCTCCCCTTCCCTTTGTGATCATTGCAAAGACATTCCTAGCTGATAGCGGGAGTGCCCCTGAAGAAGCAAGCAGTGGGAGTGTGTTTGACACGACTGTGTGCCTTCCTGGCCTCAGCTCCACAAGGGGCCTTTCCTCTCGAAGTAGGCCCCATGTCCCCTTGGGGAGGGTGTCATGCCTCTTTTCTCCTCACTGCCAAAGGGTGGAGCCAAGCTCGCTCTGTCAGAGGTACAAAAACAGCAATTGAATGGATTTTCAAGCTCTTGCTAGGCTGCACCCTTTCAGGGCCCACTTTACTGAAACAGGTGCTCTGTGGCCCCTGGTTGGGTATGCAGGTTCACAAACAGGGTGAGATCCTGTCCAAGCCAAGAATTTTCCTGAAAGACCTAGGCTCACTAGAGCTCTCCTCCAGAGCAAAGGGGATAGAGGAGATGTATGGAGGAGTCTTTGCCTTTCCCTGTGAGTGTGGGGCTACTCCCTACGGCCCCAAGCTCAGGGATAACTGCCTCTAAGAAAGGAATGGCAAGAAGCGCTATTCTTGGAGGTTGGGACAGGGAGTTCGCAGCATGTGGGGAAAGAAAGACTTCTTCGGGGAAGAAGAGGCAACCACCGGGGGTGTGTTTGCAAGCCTCTATTTGGAAGGAACAGGTTTGCTTATACAACTCAAGACCTCCAGATCTGCTCAGAGGACTGAAGTTCCAGAGACAGGGCCATGTATCTCCCCTTCCCTTTGAGATCCTTGCAAAGACATTCCTAGCAGATCGTGGGAGTGCCCATGAAGAAGCAAGCAGCGGGAGTGTGCTTGACATCACTGGCTGCCTACCTGGGCTCAGCTCCTCAAGGGGCCTTTCTCTCCTGGTAGGCCCTATGTCCCCTTTGGGAGAGGGTGGTGCCCTCTTCCCTCCACACTGCCAAAGGGTGGAGGTGGAGCAAACTCGTTCTCTCCGAGGTAAAAAAAAAAAGACAAATTGGATGGATTTTTAAGCTCTTGCTATGCTGCACCCCTCCAGGACCCACTCGAGCAAAACAGGTGCCTGTGGCCCCTAGGTCGGGTATGCAGGTTCACACACTGGGTGGGATCCCGTCAAAGCCAAGAATTTTCCTGACAGACCTAGGCTCACTAGAGCTCTCCTCCAGAGGAAAGGGGACAGAAAAGACGTGTGTGTGGAGGTGGCTCTGCCTTTCCAGGTCCCAATCTCAGGGATAACTGCCCCTAAGAAAGGAACTGCTGCTGCTGCTGCTGCTGCTAAGTTGCTTCAGTCGTGTTCGACTCTGTGCGACGCCATAGACGGTAGCCCACTAGGCTCCCCCGTCCCTGGGATTCTCCAGGCAAGAACAGTAAGTGGGTTGCCATTGCCTTCTCCAATGCATGAAAGTGAAAATGAAAGTGCAGTCGCTCAGTCGTGTCCGACCCTCAGCGACCCCACGGACTGCAGCCTACCAGGCTTCTCCGTCCATAGGATTTTCTGAAAGGAACTGCAAGAAGCGCTTTTCCAGGAGGCTGGGAAAGGGTGTTCGCAGGATGTGGGGAAAGAGAGCCTCCTTCGGGGAAGAATAGGCGGCCACTTGTTTTGTGTTGCAAACCTCTATTTGGAAGGAACAGGTTAGCTTATACAAAGGGAGACCTCCAGATCTGCTCAGAGGACCAAAGTTGCAGAGGCAGGTCGGTGTATTTTCCCTTCACTTTGCGATCCTTGCAAAGACATTCCTTGCTGATAGATGATTCAGCAAGGGCCTTTGAGACTGTTGTTTTCTTTCCTAGGTTCAAAGATTCCTTCAGTTCCTAATATAGATATCCTAGAAATTATCTGACATCCGTGAAAATCTGATATGTCCTGGTCAAATGCTGTCAGTTATAATTCCAGTTATCATATTAAAGCATTTCAAGTCGCAGCAGTGACCAGATTACATTGTCAATTTCTATTTAATCAGGTTTTAACCATGTCCTCTATGGTTTCACACTGATGCCTTTGCAGAAATACTGCTACTTCAAGATATATGGAATATACTTTTTTTAAGCTTACCGATAATTTGTTTGTTTGTTTGTTTGTCTTCTGGTAAGCTGGTACCAGATGGAATTTAGTCTCCTCTCTAGGTTAAGAGAACAAAGTTTTCTTAGAATGCAATTTTTGATAACAGACTATGGATTTCTTTACCTTTCATTGATTTATAATTGTTTTCATCATCTGTTTTTTTACTTCGGTAAAGTAAATAAGCCTTATTTAAGATTTTGGTACATGTAGGATGGACTAAGCTTTCCCCACTCTTGCAAGTTCCCTTAACCCTTCAGATTCTTCTCGTGGGACCAAGATCTCACTTTCCTCCAGAGGGACAATCCAAGCTTTTTATTAGTTGATCTGCCCCTGACATCAGAGTCCATTTGAGCACGAGTTGGCCTATAATTTAGGCATGAAACTATGACTACATAAAGAAAAGGTGACTTTATGATTCAGGGATGGCCATGATATGCCTTGCACTTCAGAGAAAATGGGTTAAAATGATTTTTTTTTCTTCAAAACTGCACAGCCAGTTCTTTCAGCATATGCAATTGAAAACATCTAGTCATTAGGTCAGTTTTCATTCCAATCCCAAAGAAAGGCAATGACAAAGAATATTCAAGCTGCTGCACAATTGCACTCATCTCACACACTAGTAAAGTAATGCTCAAAATTCTCCAAGTTCACATGAACTGTGAACTTCCAAATGTTCAAGAGGGATTTAAAACATGCAGAGAAACCAGAGATCAAACTGCCAACATCCACTGGATCATTGAAAAAGCAAGAGAGTTCCAGAAAAAAAGACATCTATTTCTGCTTTATTGACTATGCCAAAGCCTTTGACTGTGTGGATCACAATAAACTGGGAAAAATTCTGAAAGAGATGGGAATACCAGACCACCTGACCTGTCTCTTGAGAAACCTGTATGCAGGTCAGGAAGAAACAGTTCGAACTGGACATGGAACAACAGACTGGTTCTAAATAGGAAAAGGAATATGTCAAGGCAGTGTATTGTCACCCTGCTTATTTAACTTATATGCAGAGTACATCATGAGAAACACTGGGCTGGAGGAAGCACACGCTGGAATCCAGATTGCTGGGAGAAATATCAAGAATCTCAGATATGCAGATGACACCACCCTTATGGCAGAAAGTGAAGAAGAACTAAAGAGTCTCCTGATGAAAGTGAAAGAGGAGAGTGAAAAAGTTAGCTTAAAGCTCAGCATTCAGAAAACTAAAATCATTGCATCCAGTCTCATCACTTCATGGCAAATAGATGGGAAAACATTGGAAACAGCAGCAGACTATTTTGGGGGGCTTGGAAATCACTGCAGGTGATGTCTGCCTCCATGAACTTAAAACGTATTTATGACTTGGAAGAAAAGTGATGACCAAACTAGACAGCATATTAAAAAGCCGAGACGTTGCTTTGCCAACAAAGATCCATCCAGTCAAGGCTATGGTTTTTCCATATGTCATGGATGGATATGAAAGATGTACTATAAAGAAAGTGACAGCTGAAAATTGGATGCTTTTGAACTGTGGTGTTGGAGAAGATGCTTGTAGGTCGCTTAGACTACAAGGAGACGCAACCACTCCATCCTAAAGGAAATCAGGTCTGAATATACATTGGAAGGACTAATACTGAACCTGAAACTCCAATACTTTGGCCACTTGATGTGAAGAGCTGACTCACTTGGAAGTTGCTTTGATTTGCCTGTGAGTGTGGGAGCCCTCCCTGGGCAAAGGGCCTCAGGGGTCATTGCCACTGAATCACGACCTCCAAGCAAGCGCATTCCAGCTGTGTGACATTCAGGAAGCAGGAGACTGGGAAAACTATCTTCCTTAGAGGAAGGAAAGTCATCCACAGAGAGTGTGTTTTCAGGCCTCTCTTTGCAGCAAGTGTTTTGCTTCTCAGACATCAGAGCTGCAGGCTTGCTCTGAGGGCCTCAATTGCAGAGTCAGGGCTGTGTGTCTCACTGCACTTTCCAAGCATTGCAGACACATTCCTAGGTTGGAGCAGTGCTTCCCATGAGAAAGAAGCCTCGGGAGTGTGTCTGAGCGGGCTGAGTGCCATGCTAGGGTCACCTAGTCGAGGGCACCTTGCACATCCAATGGGCCCCAGGCGAGTAGCTATGGACCGGCCCTTCGGTTGAGACATCCCAAAGCAGGGAACAAAGCTAGCTCTGTCAGAAGGAGGAAAACAGCAATGGGATGGATTTTCAAGCAGTTGCTAAGTCACACCACGTTAGGGCTCCCCGGGAAAGAAATGCGAATTTTGGCCTCTAGGCCCAGTATCCAGATGTGTGCACAGGATATTTTCCCCACAGGATTCAAGAATGTTCCAGACAGACCTAAGCTCACTAGCTCTCTCCTGCAGAGGAAATGAAATATTGTTGCTGAACCACGAAAAGATGCTGGGATTCTTGGCTTATGGAGGAGAAGAATTCAATCCAGGGCCCAAGACGAGGCTTGATTGCTCAGAGCTTTTGTGCAATAGAGTTTTATTAAAGGAGAAAGGAGATAGAGAAAGCTTCTGACAGAGACATCACAAGGGGCAGAAAGCGTACCCCCTTGCTAGTGTTAGTAATGGAGTTATATACTCTCCAATAAGTTATGACAACGAACAAAAGAATGTCTGGAGGTTGTAAAGACTCACTAGACCTACTCCCATAATTGACATTTTAAGATAACAGGATTAGCCAGAAGGTTTTTTCCAGAGACCGTCCTCAAGAAGGATGCATGATTGTTATATAATCCTAAGGAATGTAGAGGGAAAAACAGTTTGTCCTTCCTTCCTCCTTGAGAATTCTAGACCCCTCTCTCCTTGGGGACCCTTGAACTTCTTAGAAACCTGCCTTGGCAATGACTCTCTCAGAAACATGATTGAACAGCCGTTTGGAGCTTCCTTTGACTTTCCCTGGGAGGGAGGGAGCCCTCCCTGAGCACAGGGCCTCAGGGGCCATGGCCAATGAAAAATAATCTCCCAGCAAGTGCTTTTCAGCCCTGTGTGACTCTCAGCCCACAGGAGGCTGAGAAAACTCTCTTCCTTGGAGGAAGGAAAGGCAGCCCAAGAGTGTGTTTTCAGGCCTGTATCTTGCAGCAAGTGTTTGGCTTGTTAGACAGAAGACCTGCAGGCCTGTTCCAACAGACTCAATGCCAGAATCAGGGCCTTGTGTCTCCCTGCAGTTTCCTGGCCTTGCAAACACATTCCTAGGTGAGAGCAGTCCTGCCCATGGGGAAGCAGGCTGCGGGAGTGTGTCTGAGGGGGCCAGGTGTCATGCTGGGGTCACCTGGTCGAGGGCACCTTGCACCTCCAATGGACCCCAGGCAAGGAGTTGCAGGCCACCACCTTGCTTCTGAAATCCCCAAATGGGGAGCAAAGCTCGCTCTGTCAGAGGGAAGAAAACAGCAACAGGATGGATTTTCAAGCAGTTGCTAGGCTGTACTGCGTTAGGGCTCCAAGGAAGGAAAATGCGAATTTTAGCCCCTACGACTGGTATCCAGGTGGGCTCCCAGGATGATTTCCCCGCAGGATCCAAGAACGTTCCAGACAGACCTGGGCTCACTAGCTCCCTCCTGCAGAGGAAACATGAGAGAACAGCTGTTTGGAGGTTGCTTTGACTTCCCCTGGGAGGGTAGGATCCCTCCCTGGGTGCAGGGCCTCAGGGGCCATTGCCGCTGAGAAATGCCCTCGAAGCCAGACCTTTCCAGCCTTGTATGACTCAGCACGGAGGAGACTGGAAAAGCTCTCTTCCTTGGAGGAAGGAAAGGCAGCCCCAGAGAGTGTGTTTTCACACCTGTATCTTGCAGCAAGTGTTTGGCGTCTCAGACGTCAGACCTCCAGGCCTGCTCCAACGGCCTCAGTTCCAGAGTCAGGGCCGTGTGTCTCCCTGCATTTTCTGAGCCTTGGGAACACATTCCTAGGTCAGAACAGTCCTGCCCATGGGGAAGGAGGCTGCGGGAGTGTGTCTGAGGGGGTCGGGTGCCATGCTGGGGTCCAATAGACCAGGTACCTCCAATAGACCCCAGGACAACAGCGGTGGGGCTCCCCCTGGCTTCCGAAATGCCAAAGCGAGAAGCAAAGCTAGCTCTATCAGAAGGAAGAAAAGAGCAATCGGATGGATGTTCAGGCTGTTGCTGGGCCGCACCACTTCAGGGTCCCCCCCGAGAGGAACAGGCGCCCTGTGGCCCCTAGGTCCGATATGCAGGTTAACACACAGGGTGTGTCCCCATAGGAGCCAAGAATTTTCCTGACAGACCTAGGCTCACTAGAGCTCTCCTACAGGGCAAAAGGGGTAGAACAGACTGTGGATGTGACTCTGCCTTTCCCAGCGAGCATGGGGCCCTCCCTACGGCCCCGGGCTCCAGGGAAAATTGTCCCTGAAAAATGACCTCCAAGAAGCGCTTTTCCAGCAGGCTGGGATGCAGAGTTCACAGGATGCGGGGAAAGTGATCGTCCTTCAGGGAAGAAGAGGCAGCCACCCAGTGTGTGTTTGCAAGCCTGTATTTGGAAGAAACTGGTTAGCTCCTTCAAGGGGAGACCTCCAGGTCTGCTCAGAGGACCGAAATTCCAGAGGCAGCACCATGCATCTCCCCTGTCCTTTCTGAGCCTTGGAAAGACATGCCTAGCTTATAGCGGTATTGCTCATGAAGAAGCAGGATGCAGGAATGTGTCAGACATGACTGGGTGCCTTCCTGGGTTCAGCTCCGTGAGGGGCCTTTCCACTCAAAGTAGGTCCCATGCCTCCTTGGGGAGGAAGTGGGGCCCGCTTGCCTCCAAATTGCCAAAGGCTGGAACAAAGCTAGTTCTATCAGAGGTAAGAAAAGAGCAATTGGATGGATGTGGAAGCTGTTGCTGGGCCGCACTGCTTCAGGCCCCCCACCCCTCCGCCCCCGAGAGAAACAGGCGCCCTGTGGCCCCTAGGTCCTGGATGCAGTTTCACACATAGAATGTGTCCCCATAGGAGCCAAGAATTTTCCTGACAGACCTAGGCTCACTAGAGCTCTCCTACAGAGCAAAGGGGATGGGACAGATGTGTGGCTGTGGCTCTGCCTTTCCCTGGGAGTGTGGAGCCGCTCCCTATGGCCCCGGGCTCCAGGGGAAGTTGCCCCTGAATAATGACCTCCAAGAAGCGCTTTTCCAACTGGCTGAGACGTGGAGTTCTCAGGATGCAGGGAAAGCGAGTGTCCTTCGGGGAAGCAAAGGCAGTCACCTGTTATCATGACTTACTAGAATAGTAGGTACCTTCTCCGGTTGGGCAGAGGCCTTCCCTACCTGATCTGAAAAAGAAAATGAAGTAGCTCGCTGATTTGAGAAATAATTCCCAGACTTGGGTTTCCAACCAGTATAGAATCCGACAATGGCCCTGTCTTTGTAGCCGCGTTAATTAACAGGTATGTGAAGCTCTAAATATCAGTGGAAATTACATACAGCATATAGGCCCCAGTGTTCTGGAATGGTGGAAAGAAACAACCAAACTCTTGAAGAGACACTTTCAAAATGGATCATAGAGACTGACTGTACGTGGATGGGCTTGCTTCCGGCAGACTTACTCATATTACGGGTAACCGCACGTTCCCACAGTTGTTGTCCTTATGAAATTTTCTATGGGAGACCCCCTCCCACAGTGAGGCAGGTGTTAGCAGATTTGCCACAAGTAAGGGGGTGGGATTTCACAGCAGATGGAACAATTAGGTAAGGTAATAAATCAGGTAACTAAGTTTGTATAAAAAAGAATATCATTCCCCCTTGAGGAACAGATTCATGAATTTGTGCTCAGTGATCAGGTGTGGCTCAATGACTGGAAACACAATTCCTTGGCCTGACATCGGAAAGGTCCTTATACTGTTGTTTTAGCCACAATTCTGAAAGAGATGGGAATACCAGACCACCTAACCTGCCTCTTGAGAAATCTGGATGAAGGTCAGGAAGCAACAGTTAGAGCAGGACATGGAACAACAGACTGGTTCCAAAAAGGAAAAGGAGTATGTCAAGGCTGTATATTGTCACCCTGTTTATTTAACTTCTATGCAGAGTACATCATGAAAAATGCTGGGATGGAAGATACATAAGCTGGAATCAAGATTGCCGGTAGAAATATCAATCAACTTAGATATGCAGATGACACCACCATTATGGCAGAACGTGAAGAGGAACGGGTATGTCGGGGAACTTCTTGAGTTGCAGCAAGGGTGTGAAGGACCCTTTGGAAGTTCCAGAGGTTAGGTGTGGTTAGTCTCGAGATGCCTCAGCGGAAATGGGCCTCATGTCGCCTGGAATGGAGAGGCTCCTGGATATTCCCGAGTTTCAGCAGGTGCTCTCGAGTTACGACGGGGATTCAGGGACCCGCTCTGGCGGCCGCAGGAAAGGCCAGTTATCATGCGTGTTGCTAGGGGGCCTCTCGTGATTCCTCTCCCGTCGATGCCGGGGCCTAAGACCTTGTGTGGAGTCGGGGCCGGAAGCTGAGGATTCCTCTCCAGTGCTGACATGGATTTTGGGGTACTTCTGGAGTCTCCACAAAGGAGTCAGGCCTCGTCTCGAGTGGGGGCATGAGCGTGCCCTTTCCTCCCATGCTGTAGCAGCAGTGTCACGCTTCCCCTTGCGTGGACCAAGGGATCTGTGGCTTTCCCTCGAGTCTTTCCCACGAGGCTTTCCCACAGGGCTGTCCCACGTGTCACGGTGGTGTGAGTCGATCCTCGGCGTGAAAGCCGAGGCAGTGCAGGGAAAACAGGTTCCTGTGGAACGGACTGAGATATCTGGGGGAGTCTTGGAATGGTGGCACGACCCTGCAGTTCCTCTCCCCTTTCCTTTGGAGAGCGCCTCCTCTTGAGATGCGATGGGAATGCCGGGAATTCTTTCCCGACCAAGCAGGGAAAGGATCCGTCCTCTCGAGCTACGAGCCGGAAACGGAGCTCCTCTGGATGTGGCCGGGACCCTCGTGCTTCCTCTTGAGTGGAGACGGGTATGTCGGGGAACTTCTTGAGTTGCAGCATGGCTGTGAAAGACTCTTTGGAAGTTCCAGAGGTCAAGTGTGATTAGCCTCGAGACACCTCAGTGGAAACGGGCCTCATCTCGCCTGCAGGGAGAACCTCCTGGATTTTACCAGAGTTGCGGCAGGTGCTCTTGACTTACGACGGGGACCTCATGGGACCCGCTCTGGTGACCTCAGGAAAGGCCAGTCCCCATGGCGAGTTGCTAGAGGGCCTGTCGCTGTTCCTCTTCCCGTCGATGCCAGGGCCTAAGACCTTGTGTGGAGTCGGGGCTGGAACCTGAGGATTCCTCTCCAGTGCTGACATGATCTTGGGGTACTTCTGGAGTCTCTCCTGGGGAGTCAGTGCTCATCTCGTGTGGGGGCATGCACCGTGAGCTTTCCTCACGAACTGGTAGCAGCAGGTGTCACACTTCCCGTCGCGGGGATCAAGGGATCTGTGGCTTTCCCTCGAGGCTTTCCGACGAGGCTTTCCCACAGGGCTGTCCCACGTGGGACATGCCATGGTGGAGTGAGTCGATCCTCGGCAGTGAAAGTAGAGGCAGTGCAGGGAAAACAAAGTTTCCTCTGGAATGGACTGAGATATCTGGGGGTACCCTGGGAATTGTGGCACGACCACTGGGAGTTTCTCTCGCCTTTCCTGTTGGAGAGCGCCTCTCCTTGAGATGGGACGGAAAGCCGGGAATTCTTTCCCAGACGAAGCAGGGAAAAGGAATCCCTAATCTCAAGCTACGAGGTGGAAACCAGGCTCCTCTGGATGTGGGCGGGACCCTCGTGCTTCCTCTCGAGTGGAGACTGGGTATGTCGGGGAATTCTTGAGTTGCAGCAAGGTGTGAAGGACCCTTTGGAAGTTCCAGAGTTAGGTGTGATTAGCCTCGAGACGCCTCAGCGGAAATGGCCTCATCTCGCCTGGAGGGGGAGAACCTCCTGGATGTTCTCGAGTTGCTGCAGTGCTCTCGACTTAAGACGGGGACCTCAAGGGACCGCTCTGGTGGCCTCAAGTAA
>NW_017216842.1:0-33774 GCF_001704415.2 Capra hircus | reverse complement strand
CTCGTCTCGTTTGGGGCATGCAAAGTGCCGCTGTTTCCTCCGCGAGATGCGGGCAGCAAGTGTCAGTGTTTGCCCCGTTGAGTGGATCAAAGGAATCAGTGGCTTTTCCTCGAGTCTTTTCACCAAGGTTTCCCAACGAGGTTTTTCGCCAGGGCTGTCCCACGTGCGGCAAACGTGGTTTGTGTACGATCCTCGCGGCTTGAAACGCGAGGCAGTGCAGGGAATACACAGGTTTTCCCTGGAATGGACTGAGAAGTCTCGGAGGAGCTACTGCGGATGGTGGCAGCAACCCTGGAGTTCGCTCCACCTTTCCACCTAGTGGAGAGTGCCTCGCTCTTGAAATGCGACAGGAAACGCCCGAGGAATTCTTTCCCGAGACACAGGGAATAGAGGATGACCCGTATTCGAGCAGGAGGCCGAAAACGGGCTCCTCTAGATGTGGCGGGACTCTCCTTCTTACCTTGAGTGGAGACGGTATGTCACGGGAACTTCTTGGTTGTGAGAGGGGTGAAGGAACCCCTTGAAGTTCCATAGGTTAGGTGTGATTAGCCTCGAGACGCCTCTGGGAAATGGCCTCATCTCGCCTGAGGGGAGTACTTCCTGAATTTTCTCGGTTTGGCAGGCGGCTCTCGACTTACGACGGGGACCTCAGACGCACGCTCTGGTGGCCTCAGGAAAGGCCAGTCCCACATGCGAGTTGATTGGGCTCTTCGGGATTCCTCTCGTCGATGCCAGGGCCTTAAGATCTTGTATGGAGTGTCGTGTGCGGAACCTGAGGATTCCTCTCCACGTGGCAGACATGGATCCTGGTACTTCTGGAGTCCCTACCAGCAGGGGAGTCAGTCCTCGTCTCGAGGGGGGCATGCAGCGTGGCGCTTTCCTGCCCGAGCTGTAAGCAGCAAGTGTCACGCTTCCATTCGCGTGATCAAGAGATCTGTGGCTTTCCCTTGAGGCTTTCCACGAGGCTTTCCACGAGGCTTTCCACAGGGCTGTCCCAGATGCCACGTGGTGTGAGTCATCTCGGCTTTAGTCGGGCAGTGCAGGGAAAACAGGTTTCCCTGGAATGGACTGAGACATCTGGGGGACTCTGGGAATGGTGTCACAACCGGAGTTCCGTTTCCGCCTTTTCTGTGGAGAGCGCTCTCCGTCTTTGATGGCGACGGAACGCCGGGAATTCTTTCCCGACACGCAAGGGAAAGGATCCCTCCTCTCGAGCTAGGAGGCGGAAACGGGCTCCTCTGGATGTGGGCGAGACTCTCGTGCTTCTCTCCGAGTGGAGACGGATATGTCGGGAAACTTCTGAGTTGCAGCAAGGGTGGAAGGACGCTTTGGGAAGTCCAGAGGTTAGGTGTGATTAGCCTCGAGAGCCTCAGGGAAATGGCCTCATCTCGCCTGGAGGGAGAACGCTCCTGGATTTTCTCCGAGTTGCGGCAGGTTGCTCTCGATTATGAACGGGGACATCAGGAGCCCTTCTGGTGGCCTCAGGAAGGCCATACCCATGCGAGTTGCTGCGGGGCTCTTCGGGATTCCTCTCCCGTCGATGTCGGCCTAAGACCTTGTGTGGAGTCGGTGCCGGAACCTGAGGAATTCCTCTCCAGTGCTACATGGATCTTGGGGTACTTCTGAGTCTCCCAGGAGATCAGTCCTCTCTCTATGGGGCATGCAGTGCGCTTTCCTCCAGAGCTGTAGCAGCAGTGTCACCTTGCCCTCGCGTGATTCCAAGATCTGTGGCTTTCCTTGAGGCTTTCCCACGAGGCTTTCCCACGAGGCTTTTCCCACAGGGCTGCCCACGTCACCGTGGTGTGAGTCGATCCTCGCTTGAAAAGTCGAGGCAGTGTGCGGGAAAACGGTTTCCCTGGATGTGACTGAGACATCTGGGGGACTCTGGGAATGTGTGGCACGACCCTAGGAGTTCCTCTCGCCTTTCCTGTGAGTGAGCATCTCTTGAGATGCGACGGGACGCCGGGAATTCTTTCCGACCAGCAGGAAAGGATCCCTGCTCTCAGGAACTAGGAAGGCGGATAAACGGGGCTCCTCTGGATGCTGGCGTGGACTCGTCGTGGTCCTCTCAAGTTGAGACGGGTATGTCGGAGGAACTTCTTGAAGTTGCAGCAAAGGGTGTGTAAGAGACGCCTTTGGAGTTCCAGAGGTTAGGTTGTGATTAGCGTCTTGAGATCGCCTCAGGGGAAATGGGCCACATCTCCCTTGAGAGGGAAAGAAACGGTGCCTGGATTTTAATCCGAGTTGCAGGCAGGTGACTGTAGGACTTAACTGACGGGGACTCAGTGGAACCCGCTCTGGTGGCCTCAGGAAAGCAGTCCCCATGCGAGATTGCTCGGGGGCCTCTCGGGATTCCTCTCCCGTCTATGCGGGGCCTAAGACTTGTGTGTGTAGGATGCGGACCTGAGGATTCCTCTCCAGGCCCTGACATGGATCTTGGGGTTACTTTCTGGTAGTCTCCCCAGTGGAAGTCATCCGCGCTCGGTTGGGGCATGCAATGCGCTTTCCTCGAGCTGTAAGCAGCAGTGTCGTGCTTCCGTTTGCGTGGATCAAGGATCTGTGCTCCCTCGAGGTTTCCCAACGTAGGCTTTCCCAGCGGGGCTGTCGCCACGTGCACCGTGGTGTGAGTGATCCTGCGTTGAAAGTCGAGGCGTGCAGGGAATACAGTTCCCTGGAATGACTGAACATCTGGGGGACTCTGGAATGGGGCAAGACCCTGGAGTTTCTCGCCTTTCCTGTGGAGAAGGACGCCGTACGGTCTGAAGCAGCTCATTGGCAAGATGCTGACTTAGGGAGGCGCCCAACGGGAATTTCTTGTCCCAGACCTGAGCATGGGAAAGGAATCCCCCTCCTGCTTAGCTAGGAGGCGAAACGGGGCTCCTCTGGATGTGGCTGGGATCTCGTCTTCGTACTGAGGGACGGGTATGTGGACTTCTTGAGTTGCAGCAAGGTGTGAATATGGACCCTTGAAAGTTCCAGATTAGGTTGTTTGACTAGCCTGCGAGACGCTCCAGGGATGGGGCCTCATCTGCCTGGAGGGAGAACCTCCTGGATTTTCTCGAGTTGCGGGTCAATGGTGCTCTCCGACTTAGACGGGGACGTCAGGGACCCGCTTGGTGGCCTCAGGAAAGCTAGTCCCCTCGAGTTGCTCGCCTCTCGATTCCTCTCGCGAGCATCCGTGTGGCCTAAGACCTTGTGTGGAGTAGTTGCCGTAACCTGAGGATTCTCTCCAGTGCTGAATGGATCCTTGGGGTACTTCTGGAGTACTCCCAAGAGGGAGTCAGTGTCCTCTAGCTTCGAGTGGGCAATCCGTGCCTTTTGCCCAGCTGTAGCGCGGTGTCCCGCTTCCCCTCTGGTCAAAAGGATCCGTGGCTCTTCCATCGAGGCTTTCCCACTGACGCTTTCCGTGCCGGTCTTAAGAGCGGCTGTCCGCACGTGCAGCGGCGTGGAGTCGATCCTTCGGCTTGAAATTCGAGGGGCAGTGGCAGGGATAAACGGTTTCGCCTGGAATGGACCAAGACATTGGGGCACCTCTGGATTGGCCTACGAGCCCTGAGTTTCGCTCTCTCCTTTCCTGTGAGTCACCTCCTGTTCTTAGATCGACAAACCCGGAATTCTTTCCCGCAAACGCAGGAAGGATCCACCCTCTCAAGCTACCATGGAGGCGTGAAACGGGGACGCTCTGGAATGTTTTCGGACTCGTGGCTTCCCTCTCGAGTGGAGACGGATGTCGAGGGCAACTTCTTGAAGTTGCAGGCAAGGGTGTGAAGGACTTTGGAGTTCGCAGAGTTAGTGTGGATTAGCCTCGAGACGCTCACGCGGAATATGGGCCTCATTCCGCCTGGAGGGGAGAACCTCCTGGATTTTCTCGAGTTGGGCGGCAGGTGCTCTCGACTTACGACGGGGACCTCAGGGACCCGCTCTGGTGGCCTCAGGAAAGGCCAGTCCCATCAGCGAGTTGCTCGGGGCCTCTCGGATTCCTCTCCTCCGATGTAGGGGCCTAGATTTATGTGGTCGTGTGCCGAACCTGAGCATTACCTCTCCAGTGGTGACATGGATCTTGGGTAACTTCTGAGTCTCGCCCAGGGAGTCAGTCCTCGTCTCGAGTGGGGCAGGCACGTGCGCTTTCCTCCCGAAGCTGTAGCAGCAGTGTCGCGCTTTCCCTTGCGTGGATAAAGGGATCTGTGGCTTTTCCACCTCGAGGCTTTCCCACCAGGGTGTCCACGTACGGCCACCGTGGTGTGAGTCGAATCCTCGGCTTTGAAAGTCGAAAGTGCTAGGGAAAACAGGTTTCCCTGAATGGACTGAGAATCTGGAGGACTCTGGGAATAGTGGCACGAGCCTGGAGTTCCTCTCGCCTTTCCTGTGGGAGGTGCGCTCCTCTTGAGATGCGACAGGAACGCGCGGGAAATTTTTCCGACACAGCAGGAAAGGATCCCTCGTCCCTGGATAGAGAGGCGGAAACGGGGCTCCTCTGGATGTGGGCGGGACTCTCGTGCTTCCTCTCGAGTGGAGACGGGTATGTCGGGGAACTTCTTGAGTTGCAGCAGCAAGGGTGTGAAGGACCCTTTGGAAGTTCCAGAGTTAGGTGTGATTTAGCCCGAGACGCCTCAGCGGAAATGGGCCTCATCTCGCCTGGAGGGGAGAACCTCCTGGATTTTCTCGAGTTGCGCAGGTGGCTCTCGACTTACGACGGCCTCAGGGACGCCCTCTGGTGGCCTCAGGAAATGCCAGTCCCCATGGACGAGTTGCTCGGGGCCTCTCGGATACTCCCGTCGATGCCGGGCTATAGACATTGTGTGGGTCGGTGCGAAGGAGGGATCCTCTCCAGTGCTGACATGGATCTTGGGGTAGCTTCTGGAGTCTCCCGGGAGTCAGTCCTCGTCTCGAGTGGGGGCATGCAGTGCGTCTTCTCTCGAGCTGTAGAGCATGTCACGCTTCCCTTCCGTGATCAAGGGATCTGTGGCTTTCCTCGAGGCTTTCCCACGAGGCTTCCCACGAGGCTTTCCCACAGGGCTGTCCCCACGTGCCACGTGGTGTGAGTCGATCCTCGGCTTGAAAGTCGAAAGGCAGTGCAGGGAAAACAGGTTTCGCCTGGAATGGACTGAGACATCTGGGGCTCTGGGAATGGTGGCACAACCCTGGAGTTCCTCTCGCCTTTCTGGTGAGAGCGCCTCCTCTTGAGATGCGACGGGACGCGAGAATTCTTTCCCCGGACACGGCAGGAAAGGATCCGTCTCTCGAGCTAAGGAGGCCGGAAACGGGGCTTCGCTGCTGGATGTGGGCGGGACTCTCGTGCTTCCTCTCGAGTGAGACGGGTATGTCGGGGAACTTCTTGAGTTGCAGCAAGGGTGTTGAAGGACCCTTTGGAAGTTCCAGAAGGTTAGATGTGATTAGCCTCTAGACGCCTCAGCGGAAATGGGCGCCTCATCTCGCCTGGAGGGGAGAACCTCCTGGATTTTCTCGAGTTGCGGGGGTGCTCTCGACTTACGACGGGAACCTCAGGACCCGCTCTGGTGGCCTCAGGAAGGCCAGTCCCATGCGAGTTGCTCGGGGGCCTCTCGGGATTCCTCTCCGCTGCGATGCCGGGGGCTAAGACCTGTGTGGCAGTCGGTGCGGAACCTGAGGATTCCTCGCCGTGCTGACATGGACACTTGGGCTACTTCTGGAGCTCCCAGGGGATCAGTCCTCGTCTCGAGTGGGGGCATGCACGTGAGCTTTCTCCTCGAGACTGAAGGCAGCAGTGTCACGCTTCCCTTCGCGTGGATCAAGGGATCTGTGGTTTCCCGAGCTTCCGCACGAGGCTTTCCCACGAGGTCGCGCAGTGTCCCACGTGCCACGTGGTGTGAGTCGATCCTCGGCTTGAAAGTCGAGGCAGTGCAGGGAAAACAGGTTTCCCTGGAATGGGACTTGAGACATCTGGGGACTCTGGGAATGGTGGCACGACCCTGGAGTTCTCTCGCTTTTCCTGTGGAGAGCGCCTCCTCTTTGAGATGCGACGGGAACCGGGTTGATTCTTTCCCGACACGCAGGGAAAGGATCGCTCCTCTCGAGCTAGGAGGCGGAACGGGGCTCCTCTGGATGTGGCGGGACTCTCGTGCTTCCTCTCGAGTGGACGGATATGTCGGGAACTTCTTGAGTTGCAGCAAGGGTGTGAAGGACCCTTATGGAAGTTCCAGAGGTTATGTGTGATTAGCCTCAGACCCTCAGCGGAAATGGGCCTCATCTGCCGCCTGGAGGGTAGAACCTCCTGGAATTTTCTCGAGTTTGGGCAGGTGCTCTCGAGTTACGAGGGGACAGTCAGAGGACGCCTCGCTGTGGTGGGCTCCAGGAAAGGCCAGTCTCCCATAGCGAATGCCTTCGCCTCTATTCGGACATTTCCGACTGACTCCCCTAGGGAGACTCCAAAAGTACCCCAAAATCCATGTCAGCACTGGAGAGGAATGCTCAGGTTCTGGCACCGACTCTACAACAAGGTCTTAGGCCCCGGCATCGACGGGAGAGGAGGCCCTAGAGGCCCCCGAATTACTCGCATGGGGACTGGCCTTTCCTGAGGCCACCAGAGCGGGTCCCTGATGTCCCCGTCGTAAGTCGAGAGCACCTGCCGCAACTCGAGAAAATCCAAGAGGTTCCCCTCCAGGCGAGATGAGGCCCATTTCCGCTGAGGCGCCCGAGGCTAATCACACCTAACCTCTGGGAACTTCCAAAGGGTCCTTCACACCCTTGCTGCAACTCAAGAAGTTCCCCGACATACCCGTCTCACTCGAAGGAATATGAGAGTCCCGCCCACATCCAGAGGAGCCCCGTTTCCGCCTCCTAGCTCGAGAGGAGGATCCTTTCCCTGCGTGGTCGGGAAAAGAATTCCCGGCGTTCCCGTCGCATCTCAAGAGGAGGCGCTCTCCACAGGAAGGCGAGAGGAACTCCAGGGTCGTGCCACCATTCCCAGAGTCCCCCAGATGTCTCAGTCCATTCCAGGGAACTGTTTTCCCTGCACTGTCTCGACTTTCAAGCCGAGGGTCGATTCACACCACGGTGGCACGTGGACAGCCTTGTCGGAAAGCCTCATGGGAAAGCCGTGGGAAAGCCTCGAGGGAAAGCCAACAGATCTCTTGATCCACGCGAAGGGAAGCGTGACACTGCTGCTACAGCTCGGGAGGAAAGCGCACGTCCCTGCCCCCACTCGAGACGAGGACTGACTCCCCTGGGGAGACTCCAGAAGTACCCAAGATCCATGTCTGCACTGGAGAGGAATCCTCAGGTTCCGGCACGACTCCACACAAATCTTAGGCCCGGCATCGACAGGAGAGGAATCCCGAGAGGCCCCGGCAACTCGCATGGGGACTGGCCTTTCCTGAGGCCACCAGAGCGGTCCCTGAGGTCCCGTCGTAAGTCGAGAGCACCTGCCTGCAACTCGAGAAAATCCAGGAGGTTCTCCCCTCCAGGCGAGAAGAGGCCCATTTCCGCTGAGCGCGTCTCGAGGCTAATCACACCTAACCTCTGGAACTTCCAAAAGGTCCTTCACACCCTTGCTGCAACTCAGAAGTTTCCCGACATACCCGTCTCCACTCGAGAGGAAGGACGAGAGTTCTGCCCACATCCAGAGGAGCCCCGTTTCCGCCTCCTAGCTCGAGAGGAGGATCCTTTCCCTGCGTGTCGGGAAAGAATTCCCGGCGTTCCCGTCGCATCAAGAGGAGCGCTCTCCACAGGAAAGGCGAGAGGAACTCCAGGGTCGTGACACCATTCCCAGAGTCCCCAGATGTCTCAGTCCATTCCAGGGAAACCTGTTTTCCCTGCACTGCCTCGACTTTAAAGCCGAGGATGACTCACACCACGGTGGCACGTGGGACAGCCCTGTTGTGGAAAGCCTCGTGGAAAGCCTCGGGAAAGCCACAGATCCTTGATCACGCGAAGCGGAAACGTGCACAACTGGGAGGAAAGCGCACGTGCATGCCCCGCTCGAGACGAGGACTGACTCCCCTGGGGAAACTCCAGAAGTACCCAGATCCATGTCTGCACTGGAGAGGAATCCTCAGGTTCCGGCACGGACTCCATACAAGATCTTAGGCCCGGCATCGACGGGAGAGGAATCCCAAGAGGCCCCCCAGCAACTCGCATGGGACTGGCCTTTCCTGAGGCCACCAGAGCGGTCCCTGAGGTCCCGTCGTAAGTCGAGAGCACCTGCCGCCAACTCGACGAAAAATCAGGAGGTTCTCCCCTCAGGCGAGATGAGGCCCATTTCCGCTGAGGCGTCTGGAGGCTAATCACATCTAACATCTGAACTTCCAAAGGGTCCTTCAACCCTTGCTGCCAACTCAAGAAGTTCCCTGACATACCCGTCTCCACTCGAGAGGAAGCACGAGAGTCCCGCCCACATCCAGAGGAGCCCCGTTTCCGCTCCTAGCTCGAGAGGAGGGATCCTTTCCTGCGTGGTTCGGGAAAGAATTCCCGGCGTTCCCGTCGCATCTCAAGAGGAGGCGCTCTCCACAGGAAAGGCGAGAGGAACTCCAGGGTCGTGCCACCATTCGCAGAGTCCCCCAGATGTCTCAGTCCATTCCAGGGAAACCTGTTTTCCCTGCACTGCCTCGACTTTCAAGCCGGGATTCGACTCACACCACGGTGGCACGTGGGACAGCCTGTGGGAAAGCCCGTGGGAAAGCCTCGTGGGAAAGCCTCGAGGAAAGCCTTGATCCTTGACACGCGAAGGGAAGCGTGACACTGCTGCCTACAGCTCGGAGGAAAGAGCACGTGCATGCCCCCACTCGAGACGAGGACTGACTCCCCTGGGGAGACTCCAGAAGTACCCCAAGATCCATGTCACCACTGGAGAGGAACCTCAGGTTCCTGGCACCGACCCACACAGGTCTTACGCCCCGGCATCGACGGGAGAGGAATCCGGAGAGGCCCCGAGCAACTCGCATGGGGATGGCTTTCCTGAGGCCACCAAGGCGTCCCTGAGGTCCCCGTCGTAAGTGGAGAGCACCTGCCGCAACTCGAGAAAATCCAGGAGGTTCTCCCCTCAGGCGAGATGAGGCCCATTTCCGCTGAGGCGTCTCGAGGCTAATCACACCTAAATCTGGAACTTCCAAAGGGTCCTTCACACCCTTGCTGCCAACTCAAGAAGTTCCCCGACATACCCGTCTCCACTCGAGAGGAAGCACGAGAGTCCCGCCCACATCCAGAGGAGCCCCGTTTCCGCCTCCTTGCTCGAGAGACGGGATCCTTTCCTGCGTTGTTCGGGAAAAATTCCCGGCGTTCCTGTCGCATCTCAAGAGAGGCACTCTCCACAGGAAAGGCGGAGAGGAACTCCAGGGTCGTGCCACCATTCCCAGAGTCCTCCAGATGTCTCAGTCCATTCCAGGGAAACCTGTTTCCCTGCACTGTTTCGACTTTCAAGCCGAGGATCGACTCACACCACGGTGGCACGTGGGACAGCCCTGTGGGAAAGGCCTCGACGGGAAAGCCACAGATCCCTTTATCCACGCGAAGGGAAGCGCGACACTGCTGCTACAGCTCGGAGGAAAGCGCACTGCATGCCCCACTCGAGACGAGGACTGACTCCCTGGGCAGACTCCAGAAGTACCCAAGATCCATGTCAGCACTGGAGAGGAATCTCAGGTTACGGCACCGATTCCACACAAGGATCTAGGGCCCGGCATCGATGGGAGAGGAATCCCGAGAGGCCCCGAGCAACTCGCATGGGACTGGACTTTCCTGAGGCCACCAGAGCGGGTCCCTGAGGTCCCCGTCGTAAGTCGAGAGCACCTGCCGCAACTCGAGAAAATCCAGGAGGTTCTCCCCTCCAGGCGAAATGAGGCCATTTCCGCTGAGGCGTCTCGAGGCTAATCACATCTAACATCTGAACTTCCAAAGGGTCCTTCACACCCTTGCTGCAACTCAAGAAGTTCTCTGACATACCCGCTCCATCGAGAGGAAGCACGAGAGTCCCGCCCACATCCAGAGGAGCCCTTTCCGCCTCCTATCGAGAGGGGATCCTTTCCTGCGTGGTGGGGAAGATTCCCCGCGTTCCCGTCGCATCTCAATGGAGCGCTTGCCAGGTCCAGCCCGGTGATCCAGGATCGAAGTGGACGGCGTTGGCGTGGAAAGACTGTTTGTTATAAGTAAGATAGCTAAGAAACTATAGTTGAATAGAGATTAGTGGAGGAAGAGGGCTGAATGCTTCGTTTTCACGGAGCCATTAAAATTCCAGACAAGGAATTTGCACATCACGTTGGCCACGGCGCCCCTTGAATATCTAAGGGCCTCGCCTTAAGCTCCCTTCTGCGTCTTAACAGCGGGCAAGTAAGTAGACCTGCAGCCTCCGCGCCCCAGATGGAGATCAGCCGAATTAAAGTAAGAGCAGAGAGAGGGAAGGGGAGAGCAAGAAGAGAGAGCAGAGAGACATGGGGGGATCCAGAGTCCAAGAAACTAGGCGAGAGACTAGTTCGAGAACTGCCAATCTTATTGTTCAGAAGGCCTTTATACTTTGAAAAACATGGATCAATGGACACAGATTATTAGCGTCGCAGCGCAGACTCTTTCTAACATCATTTGTATACAAAAGGTCTCTGCGTGATTACATTATCTCTGGCAAGGCTGGTTAACACTTTTTAGCTCTCCCTTAATGAATGTTAATTTTGTTTCCCCTGAAGTGTTTTTAATCTGCATCTCCTTAAAGCATTAAGTTACATCTCTATAGAACAAAGGTGCAGCGATAGAACAAAGGTGCAGTGGTATAACAAGAAGGTACTTAACTCGAGATCTAATGTGTAATACTAGGTCTACTACTTGTTTTTCTATATACCAACTATATCTAGAAATAAGGATATGAACAATTTGCGCCAGCAAACATTGACTCAACAAATGAAATCTATAATCAGTCCGATCTAAAGATTTGACTCCTCGAAGCCCTACATTCTAGGATGTTTAGCTTCCTGTGCCTCCTGCGGTCAGGAGCCTCAAACAAACACACTTGCAGAGTCCTGCATGGCAGGCTAGAAAGCCATCGGATGGCGTTTTTGGATTGAACACTCTTTCAAATGCAGAAGACTAAAGCCCTGAATTGACTTTTCTCCAGAAAATGTCAGAGAGTGGAAAGCAGAGCACAAAAGCCGGCAGATTTTTTTGCGGTACCTGCTTAGGAATTTCCAGAGGGGCCCCTGAAGTCTAGCACGCTTGCGTAGTCAGCTTCCTTCTCATGACCTTGTCAGGCGCGGATCCTCACAAAGGCTTCGCAGGCGCTCTCCACAGGAAAGCGAGAGAACTCCAGGGTCGTGCCACCATTCCAGAGTCCCCAGATGTCTCAGTCCATCCAGGGAAACTGTTTTCCCTGCACTGCCTCGACTTTCAACCGAGGATCGACTCACACCCGGTGGCACGTGGACAGCCCTGTGGGAAAGCCTCGTGGGAAAGCCTCCTGGGAAAGCCTCAGGCAAAGCTCAGATCCTTGATCCACGCAAGGGAAGCGCGACACTGCTGCTACAGCTCGGAGGAAAGCGCACGTGCATGCCCCACTCGAGACGGGACTGACTCCCTGGGGAGCTCCAGAAGTACCCAAGATCCATGTCAGCTGGAGAGGAATCCTCAGGTTCCGGCACGACTCACACAAGTCTTAGGCCCCGCATCGACGGGAGAGGAATCCGAGAGGCCCGAGCATCGCATGGGACTGGCTTTCTGAGGCACCAGGGGTCCCTGAGGTCCCGTCTAAGTCAGAGACCTGCCGCAACTCGAGAAAATCCAGAGGTTCTCCCCTTCAGGCGAGATGAGGCCCATTTCCCTGAGGCGTCTCGAGGCTAATCACACTAACATCTGGAACTTCCAAAGGCGTCCTTACACCCTTGCTGCAACTCAAGAAGTTCCTCGACATACCCGTTCCACTCGAGAGAAGCACGAGAGTCCCACCCACATCCAGAGGAGCCCCGTTTCCGCCTTCTAGCTCCAGAGGAGGGATCCTTTCCTGCGTGGTCGGAAAGAATTCCCGGCGTTCCCGTCGCATCTCAAGAGGAGGCGCTCTCCACAGGAAAGGCGAGAGGAACTCCAGGGTCGTGCCACCATTCCAGAGTCCCCCAGATGCTCAGTCCATTCAGGGAAACCGTTTTTCCCTGCACTGCCTCGACTTTCAAGCGAGGATCGACTCACACCACGGGACGTGGGACACCTGGGACAGCCTCGTGGGAAAAGCCTCGTGGGAAAGCCTCAGGAAAGCCACAGATCCTGATCCACGCGAAGGGAGGGACACTGCTGCTACAGCTCGGAGAAAGCACTGCATGCCCCATCAGACGAGGACTGCTCCCTGGGAGACTCCAGAAGTACCCAAGATCCATGTAGCACTGGAGAGGAATCCTCAGGTTCCGGCACCGACTCCACACAAGGTCTTAGGCCCGCATCGACGGGAGAGGAATCCCGAGAGGCCCCCGAGCAACTCGCATGGGGACTGGCCTTTCCTGAGGCCACCAGAGCGGGTCCCTGAGGTCCCCGTCGTAAGTCGAGAGCACCTGCCACAACTCGAAGAAAATCCAGGAGGTTCTCCCCTCCAGGCGAGATGAGACCCATTTCCGCTGAGGCTGTCTCGAGGCTAAATCACATCCTAACCTCTGGAACTTCCAAAGGGTCCTTCACACCCTTGCTGCCAACTCAAGAAGTTTCCCCGACATTACCCGGTCTCCACTCGAGAGGAAGCACGAGAGTCCCGCCCACATCCAGGAGGAGACCCGTTTCCGCCTCCTAGCTCGAGAGGAGGGATCCTTTCCCTGCGTGGTCGGGGAAAGAATTCCCGGCGTTCCGTCGCATCTCAAGAGGAGGCGCTCTCCACAGGAAAGGCGAGAGGAACTCCAGGGTCGTGCCACCATTCCCAGAGTCCCCCAGATGTCTCAGTCCATTCCAGGGAAACCTGTTTTCCCTGCACTGCCTCGACTTTCAAGCCGAGGATCGACTCACACCACGGTGGCACGTGGGACAGCCCTGTGGGAAAGCCTCGTGGGAAAGCCTCGTGGGAAAGCCTCGAGGAAAGCCACAGATCCCTTGATCCACGCGAAGGGAAGCGTGACCACTGCTGCTACAGCTCGGGAGGAAAGCGCACGTGCATGCCCCCACTCGAGACGAGGACTGACTCCCCTGGGGAGACTCCAGAAGTACCCCAAGATCCATGTCAGCACTGGAGAGGAATCCTCAGGTTCCGGCACCGACTCCACACAAGGTCTTAGGCCCCGGCATCGACGGGAGAGGAATCCCGAGAGGCCCCCGAGCAACTCGCATGGGGACTGGCCTTTCCTGAGGCCACCAGAGCGGGTCCCTGAGGTCCCCGTCGTAAGTCGAGAGCACCTGCCGCCAACTCGAGAAAATCCAGGAGGTTCTCCCCTCCAGGCGAGATGAGGCCCATTTCCGCTGAGGCGTCTCGAGGCTAATCACACCTAACCTCTGGAACTTCCAAAGGGTCCTTCACACCCTTGCTGCAACTCAAGAAGTTCCCCGACATACCCGTCTCCACTCGAGAGGAAGCACGAGAGTCCCGCCCACATCCAGAGGAGCCCCGTTTCCGCCTCCTAGCTCGAGAGGAGGGATCCTTTCCCTGCGTGGTCGGGAAAGAATTCCCGGCGTTCCCGTCGCATCTCAAGAGGAGGCGCTCTCCACAGGAAAGGCGAGAGGAACTCCAGGGTCGTGCCACCATTCCCAGAGTCCCCAGATGTCTCAGTCCATTCCAGGGAAACCTGTTTTCCCTGCACTGCCTCGACTTTCAAGCCGAGGATCGACTCACACCACGGTGGCACGTGGGACAGCCCTGTGGGAAAGCCTCGTGGGAAAGCCTCGTGGGAAAGCCTCGAGGAAAGCCACAGATCCCTTGATCACAGCGAAGGGAAGCGTGACACTGCTGCTACAGCTCGGGAGGAAAGCGCACGTGCATGCCCCACTCGAGACGAGGACTGACTCCCCTGGGGAGACTCCAGAAGTACCCCAAGATCCATGTCAGCACTGGAGAGGAATCCTCAGGTTCCGGCACCGACTCCACACAAGGTCTTAGGCCCCTGGCATCGACGGGAGAGGAATCCCGAGAGGCCCCGAGCAACTCGCATGGGGACTGGCCTTTCCTGAGGCCACCAGAGCGGGTCCCTGAGGTCCCCGTCGTAAGTCGAGAGCACCTGCCGCAACTCGAGAAAATCCAGGAGGTTCTCCCCTCCAGGCGAGATGAGGCCCATTTCCGCTGAGGCGTCTCGAGGCTAATCACATCCTAACCTCTGGAACTTCCAAAGGGTCCTTCACACCCTTGCTGCAACTCAAGAAGTTCCCCGACATACCCGTCTCCACTCGAGAGGAAGCACGAGAGTCCCGCCCACATCCAGAGGAGCCCCGTTTCCGCCTCCTAGCTCGAGAGGAGGGATCCTTTCCCTGCGTGGTCGGGAAAGAATTCCCGGCGTTCCCGTCGCATCTCAAGAGGAGGCGCTCTCCACAGGAAAGGCGAGAGGAACTCCAGGGTCGTGCCACCATTCCCAGAGTCCCCCAGATGTCTCAGTCCATTCCAGGGAAACCTGTTTTCCCTGCACTGCCTCGACTTTCAAGCCGAGGATCGACTCACACCACGGTGGCACGTGGGACAGCCCTGTGGGAAAGCCTCGTGGGAAAGCCTCGGAGGGGAAAGCCACAGATCCCTTGATCCACGCGAAGGGAAGCGTGACACTGCTGCTACAGCTCGGAGGAAAGCGCACGTGCATGCCCCCACTCGAGACGAGGACTGACTCCCCTGGGGAGACTCCAGAAGTACCCCAAGATCCATGTCAGCACTGGAGAGGAATCCTCAGGTTCCGGCACCGACTCCACACAAGGTCTTAGGCCCCGGCATCGACGGGAGAGGAATCCCGAGAGGCCCCGAGCAACTCGCATGGGGACTGGCCTTTCCTGAGGCCACCAGAGCGGGTCCCTGAGGTCCCCGTCGTAAGTCGAGAGCACCTGCCGCAACTCGAGAAAATCCAGGAGGTTCTCCCCTCCAGGCGAGATGAGGCCCATTTCCGCTGAGGCGTCTCGAGGCTAATCACATCTAACCTCTGGAACTTCCAAAGGGTCCTTCACACCCTTGCTGCAACTCAAGAAGTTCCCCGACATACCCGTCTCCACTCGAGAGGAAGCACGAGAGTCCCGCCCACATCCAGAGGAGCCCCGTTTCCGCCTCCTAGCTCGAGAGGAGGGATCCTTTCCCTGCGTGTTCGGGAAAGAATTCCCGGCTTCCCGTCGCATCTCAAGAGGAGGCGCTCTCCACAGGAAAGGCGAGAGGAACTCCAGGGTCGTGCCACCATTCCCAGAGTCCCCCAGATGTCTCAGTCCATTCCAGGGAAACCTGTTTTCCCTGCACTGCCTCGACTTTCAAGCCGAGGATCGACTCACACCACGGTGGCACGTGGGACAGCCCTGTGGGAAAGCCTCGTGGGAAAGCCTCGTGGAAAGCCTCGAGGGAAAGCCACAGATCCCTTGATCCACGCGAAGGGAAGCGTGACACTGCTGCTACAGCTCGGGAGGAAAGCGCACGTGCATGCCCCCACTCGAGACGAGGACTGACTCCCCTGGGGAGACTCCAGAAGTACCCCAAGATCCATGTCAGCACTGGAGAGGAATCCTCAGGTTCCGGCACCGACTCCACACAAGGTCTTAGGCCCCGGCATCGACGGGAGAGGAATCCCGAGAGGCCCCCGAGCAACTCGCATGGGGACTGGCCTTTCCTGAGGCCACCAGAGCGGGTCCCTGAGGTCCCCGTCGTAAGTCGAGAGCACCTGCCGCAACTCGAGAAAATCCAGGAGGTTCTCCCCTCCAGGCGAGATGAGGCCCATTTCCGCTGAGGCGTCTCGAGGCTAATCACACCTAACCTCTGGAACTTCCAAAGGGTCCTTCACACCCTTGCTGCAACTCAAGAAGTTCCCCGACATACCCGTCTCCACTCGAGAGGAAGCACGAGAGTCCCGCCCACATCCAGAGGAGCCCCGTTTCCGCCTCCTAGCTCGAGAGGAGGGATCCTTTCCCTGCGTGGTCGGGAAAGAATTCCCGGCGTTCCCGTCGCATCTCAAGAGGAGGCGCTCTCCACAGGAAAGGCGAGAGGAACTCCAGGGTCGTGCCACCATTCCCAGAGTCCCCCAGATGTCTCAGTCCATTCCAGGGAAACCTGTTTTCCCTGCACTGCCTCGACTTTCAAGCCGAGGATCGACTCACACCACGGTGGCACGTGGGACAGCCCTGTGGGAAAGCCTCGTGGGAAAGCCTCGGGAAAGCCTCAGGAAAGCCACAGATCCCTTGATCCACGCGAAGGGAAGCGTGACACTGCTGCTACAGCTCGGGAGGAAAGGCACGTGCATGCCCCCACTCGAGACGAGGACTGACTCCCCTGGGGAGACTCCAGAAGTACCCAAGATCCATGTCAGCACTGGAGAGGAATCCTCAGGTTCCGGCACCGACTCCACACAAGGTCTTAGGCCCCGGCATCGACGGGAGAGGAATCCCGAGAGGCCCCCGAGCAACTCGCATGGGGACTGGCCTTTCCTGAGGCCACCAGAGCGGGTCCCTGAGGTCCCCGTCGTAAGTCGAGAGCACCTGCCGCAACTCGAGAAAATCCAGGAGGTTCTCCCCTCCAGGCGAGATGAGGCCCATTTCCGCTGAGGCGTCTCGAGGCTAATCACATCTAACCTCTGGAACTTCCAAAGGGTCCTTCACACCCTTGCTGCAACTCAAGAAGTTCCCCGACATACCCGTCTCCACTCGAGAGGAAGCACGAGAGTCCCGCCCACATCCAGAGGAGCCCCGTTTCCGCCTCCTAGCTCGAGAGGAGGGATCCTTTCCCTGCGTGGTCGGGAAAGAATTCCCGGCGTTCCCGTCGCATCTCAAGAGGAGGCGCTCTCCACAGGAAAGGCGAGAGGAACTCCAGGGTCGTGCCACCATTCCCAGAGTCCCCAGATGTCTCAGTCCATTCCAGGGAAACCTGTTTTCCCTGCACTGCCTCGACTTTCAAGCCGAGGATCGACTCACACCACGGTGGCACGTGGGACAGCCCTGTGGGAAAGCCTCGTGGGAAAGCTCGGGGAAAGCCTCGAGGGAAAGCCGCAGATCCCTTGTCGACTCGAAGGGAAGCTTGACACTGCTGCTACAGCTCGGGAGGAAAGCGCACGTGCATGCCCCCACTCGAGACGAGGACTGACTCCCCTGGGGAGACTACAGAAGTAGCCCAAGATCCATGTCAGCACTGGAGAGGAATCCTCACGTTCCGGCACCGACTCCAAGCAAGGTCTTAGGCCCCGGCATCGACGGGAGAGGAATCCCGAGAGGCCCCCGAGCAACCTCGCATGGGGACTGGCCTTTCCTGAGGCCACCAGAGAGGGTCCCTGAGGTCCCCGTCGTAAGTCGAGAGCACCTGCCGCAACTCGAGAAAATCCAGGAGGTTCTCCCCTCCAGGCGAGATGAGGCCCATTTCCGCCTAGGCGTCTCGAGGCTAATCACACCTAAGCTCTGGAACTTCGAAAGGGTCCTTCACACCCTTGCTGCAACTCAAGAAGTTCCCCGACATACCCGTCTCCACTCGAGAGGAAGCACGAGAGTCCCGCCCACATCCAGAGGAGCCCCGTTTCCGCCTCCTAGCTCGAGAGGAGGGATCCTTTCCCTGCGGGTCGGGAAAGAATTCCCGGCGTTCCCGTCGCATCTCAAGAGGAGGCGCTCTCCACAGGAAAGGCGAGAGGAACTCCAGGATCGAGCACATTCCCAGAATCCCCCAGATGTCTCAGTCCATTCCAGGGAAACCTGTTTTCCCTGCACTGTTTCGACTTTCAAGCCGAGGATCGACTCACAACACGGTGGCACGTGGGACAGTCCTTTGGGAAAGTCTCGTGGGAAATCCTCGTGGGAAAGCCTCGAAGGAAAGCCACAGATCCCTTGATCCATGCGAAGGAAAGCGTGACACTGCTGCTACAGCTCGGGAGGAAAGCGCACTTGGATGCCCCCACTCGAGACGAGGACTGAGTCCCCTGGGGAGACTCCAGAAGTACCCCAAGATCCATGTCAGCACTGGAGAGGAATCCATCAGGTTTCGACACCGACTCCACACATGGTCTTAAGCCCCAGCATCGACGGGAGAGGATCCCGAGAGGCCCCTGAGCAACTCGCATGGGGATTGGCCTTTCCTGAGGCCACCAGAGCAGGTCCCTGAGGTCCCCGTCGTAAGTCGAGAGCACCTGCCGCAACTCGAGAAAATCCAGGAGGTTCTCCCCTCCAGGCGAGATGAGGCCCATTTCCGCTGAGGCGTCTCGAGGCTAATCACACCTAACTTCTGGAACTTCCAACGGGTCCTTCACACCCTTGCTGCAACTCTAAAAGTTCCCCGACATACCCGTCTCCACTCGAGAGGAAGCACGAGAGTCCCGCCCACATCCAGAGGAGCCCCGTTTCCGCCTCCTTGCTCGAGAGACGGGTTCCTTTCCCTGCGTTTTCGGGAAAGAATTCCCGGCGTTCCTGTCGCATCTTAAGAGGAGGCACTCTCCACAGGAAAGGTGAGAGGAACTCCAGGGTCGTGCCACCATTCCCAGAGTCCTCCAGATGTCTCAGTCCATTCCAGGGAAACCTGTTTTCCCTGCACTGTTTCGACTTTCAAGCCGAGGATCGACTCACACCACGGTGGCACGTGGGACAGCCCTGTGGGAAAGCCTCGAGGGAAAGCCACAGATCCCTTTATCCACGGGAAGGGAAGCGCGACACTGCTGCTACAGCTCGGGAGGAAAGCGCACGTGCATGCCCCCTCTCGAGACGAGGACTGACTCCCTTGGGCAGACTCCAGAAGTACCCCAAGATCCATGTCAGCACTGGAGAGGAATGCTCAGGTTACGGCACCGATTCCACACAAGATCTAGGGCCCCGGCATCGATGGGAGAGGAATCCCGAGAGGCCCCCGAGCAACTCGCATGGGGACTGGACTTTCCTGAGGCCACCAGAGCGGGTCCCTGAGGTCCCCGTCGTAAGTCGAGAGCACCTGCCGCAACTCGAGAAAATCCAGGAGGTTCTCCCCTCCAGGCGAAATGAGGCCCATTTCCGCTGAGGCGTCTCGAGGCTAATCACATCTAACATCTGGAACTTCCAAAGGGTCCTTCACACCCTTGCTGCAACTCAAGAAGTTCTCTGACATACCCGTCTCCACTCGAGAGGAAGCACGAGAGTCCCGCCCACATCCAGAGGAGCCCCGTTTCCGCCTCCTAGCTCGAGAGGAGGGATCCTTTTCCTGCGTGGTGGGGAAAGAATTCCCCGCGTTCCCGTCGCATCTCAAGTGGAGGCGCTTGCCAGGGTCCAGCCCCGGTGGATCCAGGGAATTCGAAGGGTGGACGGCGTTGGCGTGGAAAGACTTGTTTGTTTATTAATGTAAGATTAGGTTAAGAAACTATAGTGTAATAAGAAGATTAAGTGGAGGAAGAGGGCTGAATAGCTTGGTTTTCACGGAAGGCCATTAAAATTCCAGACAAGGAATTTGCACCATCTACGTTTGGCCACCGGCGCCCGCTTGAATATCTAAGGGTGCCTCGCCTTAAGCTCCCTTTCGTGCGGGTCTTAAGCAGCCGGGGCAAGTAAGTAGACCTGGCGAGCCTCCGCGCCCCAGATGGAGATTCAGCCTGAAGTTAAAGTAAAGAGCAGAGAGAGGGAAGGGGAGAGAAGAAGAGAGAGAGAGAGACATGGGGGGATCCAGAGTCCCAAGAAACTAGGCCGAGAGACTAGTTCGAGAAACTGGTCCAATCCTTTATTGTTCAGAAGGCCTTTTATACTTTTGATAAAACATGGAGATCAATGGGTAACACAGAATTATGTAGCGTTCGCAGCGCAGACTCTTTCTATACATCATTTTGTATACAAAAGGTCTCTGGTGATTTACATTATCTTCTGGCCAAGAGGCTTGTTAACACTTTTTAGCTCTCTTCCTTAATGAATGTTAATTTTGTTTCCCCTGAAGTGTTTTTTTTAATCTGCATCTCCTTAAAGCATTAAAGTTACATCTCTATAGAACAAAGGTGCAGTGCGATAGAACAAAGGTGCAGTGGGATATAACAAAGAAGGTACTTAACTCGAGGATCTAATGTTGCTAATACTAGGTCTACTACTTGTTTTTCTATATACCAACTATATCTAAAAATAAAGGATATGAAAATTTGGCAGCAAACATTGACTCAACAAATGAAACTTATAATCAGTCCTATTCTAAAGATTTTGACTCCTCGGAAGCCCCTACATTCCTAGGATGTTTTAAGCTTCCTGTGCCTCCTGCGGTCAGGAGGCCTCAAACAAACACACTTGCAGAGTCCTGCAGGCAGGCTAGAAAGCCATCGGAGGGGTTTTTTGGATTGAAACACTCTTTCAAATGCAGAAGACTAAAGCCCTGAATTGACTTTTTCCAGAAAATGTCAGAAGAGTGGAAAAGCAGAGCACAAAAGCCGGCAGATTTTTGTTGGGGTACATGCTTAGGAATTTCCAGAGGGGCCCCTGAAGTCTGAGCACGCCTTGCGTATGTCAGCTTCCTTCCTCATGACCTTGTCACGGGCGGGATTCCTCACAAAGGCTTCCGGCAGGCGCTCTCCACAGGAAAGGCGAGAGGAACTCCAGGGTCGTGCCACCATTCCCAGAGTCCCCCAGATGTCTCAGTCCATTCCAGGGAAACCTGTTTTCCCTGCACTGCCTCGACTTTCAACCCAAGGATCGACTCACACCACGGTGGCACGTGGGACAGCCCTGTGGGAAAGCCTCGTGGGAAAGCCTCCTGGGAAAGCCTCGAGGGAAAGCTACAGATCCGTTGATCCACGCAAAGGGAAGCGCGACACTGCTGCTACAGCTCGGGAGGAAAGCGCACGTGCATGCCCCGACTCGAGACGCGGACTGACTTCCCTGGGGAGACTCCAGAAGTACCCCAAGATCCATGTCAGGGCTGGAGAGGAATCCTCAGGTTCCGGCATCGACTACACACAAGGTCTTAGGCCCCGGCATCGACGGGAGAGGAATCCCGAGAGGCCCCCGAGCAATTCGCATGGGGACTGGCATTTCCTGAGGCCACCAGGGCGGTCCCTGAGGTCCCCGTCTTAAGTCCACAGTACCTGCCGCAACTCGAGAAAATCCAGGAGGTTCTCCCCTTCAGGCGAGATGAGGCCCATTTCCCCTGAGGCGTCTCGATGCTAATCACACCTAACCTCTGGAACTTCCAAAGGGTCCTTAACACCCTTGCTGCAACACAAGAAGTTCCTCGACATACCCGTTTCCAATCGAGAGGAAGCACGAGAGTCCCACCCACATCCAGAGGAGCCCCGTTTCCGCTTCATAGTTCCAGAGGAGGGATTCTTTTCCTGTGTGGTCGAGAAAGAATTCCCGGCGATCCCGTCGCATCTCAAGTGGAGGCGCTCACCACAGGAAAGGCGAGAGGAACTCCTGGGTCGTGCCACTATTCCCAGAGTCCCCCAGATGCTCAGTCCATAACAGGGAAACCAGTTTTCCCAGCACTGCCTCGACTTTCAAGCCGAGGATCGACTCACACCACGGTGGTACGTGGGACAGCCCAGTGGGAAAACGTCGGGAAAGCCTCGTGGGAAAGCCTCGTGGGAAAGCCTCCAAGGAAAGCCACAGATTCCTGGATCCACGCGAAGGGAAGAGTGACACTGCTGCTACAGCTCTGGAGGAAATTGCACATGCATGCCCCCAATAGATATGAGGACTGACTCACCTGGGAGACTCCAGAAGTACCCCAAGATCCATGTAAGCACTGGAGAGGAATCCTCAGGTTCCGGCACCGACTCCACACAAGGTCTTAGGCGACTGCATCTACGGGAGAGGAATCCCGAGAGGCCCCCCGAGCAACTCGCATGGCGTCTGGCCTTTCCTGAGGCCACCAGAGAGGGTCCCTGATGTCCCCGTCATAACTCGAGAGCACCTGCCACAACTCGAGAAAATCCAGGAGGTTCTCCCCTCCAGGCGAGATGAGGCCCATTTCCGCTGAGGGGTCTCGAGGCTAATCACACCTAACCTCTGGAACTTCCAAAGGGTCCTTCACACCCTTGCTGCAACTCAACAAGTTCCCCGACATATCCGTCTCCACTCGAGAGGAAGCACGAGAGTCCCGCCCACATCCAGAGGAGTCCCGTTTCCGCCTCCTAGCTCGAGAGGAGGGATCCTTTCCCTGCGTGGTCGGGAAAGAATTCCCGGCGTTCCCGTCGCATCTCAAGAGGAGGCGCTCTCCACAGGAAAGGCGAGAGGAACTCCTGGGTTGTGCCACCATTCCCAGAGTCCCCCAGATGTCTCAGTCCATTCCAGGGAAACCTGTTTTCCCTGCACTGCCTCGACTTTCAAGCCGAGAATCGACTCACACCACGGTGGCACGTGGGACAGCCCTGTGGGAAAGCCTCGTGGGAAAGCCTCGTGGGAAAGCCTCGAGGGAAAGCCACAGATCCCTTGATCCACGCGAAGGGAAGCGTGACACTGCTGCTTCAGCTCGGGGAGCAAATCTCACGTGGATGCGCCAACTCGAGACGAGGACTGAGTCCCCTGGGTAGGCTCCAGAAGTTCCCCAAGATCCATGTCAGCACTGGAGAGTAATCCTCAGGTTCCGACACCGATTCCACACATGGTCTTAAGCCCCGGCATCGACGGGAGAGGAATCCCGAGAGGCCCCTGAGCAACTCGCATGGGGATTGGCCTTTCCTGAGGCCACCAGAGCAGGTCCCTGAGGTCCCCGTCGTAAGTCGAGAGCACCTGCCACAACTCGAGAAAATCCAGGAGGTTCTCCCCTCCAGGGGAGATGAGGCCCATTTCCGCTGAGGCGTCTAGAGGCTAATCACACCTAACTTCTGGAACTTCCAAAGGGTCCTTCACACCCTTGCCTACAACTCAAGAAGTTCCCCGGCATACCCGACTCCACTCAGGATGAAGCACGAGAGTCCCGCCCACATCCAGAGGAGACCCGTTTCGGCCTCCTTGCTCGAGAGACGGGTCCTTTCCCTGCGTGGTCGGGAAAGAATTCCGGCGTTCCTGTCGCATCTCAAGAGGAGGCACTCTCCACAGGAAAGGCGTGAGGAACTCCAGGGTTGTGCCACCATTCCCAGAGTCCTCCAGATATCTCAGTCCATTCCAGGGAAACCTGTTTTCCCTGCACTGTTTCGACTTTCAAGCAGAGGATCGACTCACACCACGTTGCCACGTGGGACAGCCCTGTGGGGAAAGCCTCGTGGGAAAAGCCTCGTGGGAAAGCCTCGAGGGAAAGCCACAGATCCCTTGATCCACGCGAAGGAAGCGTTACAATGCTGCTACAGCTCGAGAGTAAAGCGCACTTGTATGCCCCCACTCGAGACGAGGACTGACTCCACTGGGGAGAGTCCAGAAGTTCCCCAAGATCCTTTTCAGCACTGGAGAGGAATCCTCAGGTTACGGAACCGACTCCACACAATGTCTTAGGCCCCGGCATCGACGAGAGGGATCCCGAGAGGTCCCCGAGCAACTCCCATGGGGACTGGCATTTCCAGAGGCCTCCAGAGCGGGTCCCTGAGGACAACGTCTCAAGTCGAGAGCACCTGCCGCAACTCGAGAAAATCCAGGAGGTTCTCCCCTCCAGGCGAGATGAGGCCCATTTCCGCTGAGGCGTCTCGAGGCTAATCACACCTAAACTCTGGAACTTCCAAAGGGTCCTTCACACCCTTGTTCTTCACCTGCTTGTTGCAAATCAAGAAGTTCCCCAACATACCTGACTCCACTCGAGCAGGAAGCCACGGAGAGTCCGCCCACATCCAGTAGGAGCCGTTCTGCCCTGATAGACTCGAGAGGAGGGCATCCTTTCGCCTGCGTGGTCGCGAGAAAGAATTCGCCGCGTTCCGTCGCAGTCTTCAAGAGGAGGCGCCTCCACAGGAAAGGCGAGAGGAACTCCTGGGTCGTGTGCCACCATCCAGAGGTCCCCCAGATGCTCAGTACATCCAGGAACACCAGCTGTTTTCCTGCACTTCCTCAGCTTTCAAGCCAGGAGAACGAGCTCACAGCACGGTGGCACGTGGGACACCATGGGTAACGTCGTGGAAAGCCTCGTGGCAAAGCCTCGTGGGAAAGCCTACGGGAAAGCACAGATCCTGGATCCACGCGAAGGCGAAGCGTGACACTGTGCTCAGCTCTGTGAGGAGCAAATCTCACGTCATGCATGCCAACCTGACGAGCGAGGACTGATCAGCCTGGGAGACTCCAGAAGTATCCCCAAGTGATGCCATGTAAGCACTGGAGAGTTAATCTTCAGGCCGCATCCGATCTCTATGACTGATATTTAAGCCCGCAATCGACGGAGTATGGAAGCTCGGAGATTGGTCTCCTTCGAGCCATATCTCGCATGGGGATTGGCCTTCCTTTGGACACTCTACTGAGTGCCCCTAGAGGCTCCGGTTAAGTGCGCTCAATCGAGCATGTCCTGCAACTCTTCGAATAGAGGCATCACCCCCTCCCCCCCGCCATCTCACCTCCGCCTCTCAGGCGACCTCCCGGCGCCCCCCCCCCTCCAGTAGATAGCATGTCGAGGCGCCTCTCGAGCTAAACACTCTAACTCTGGAACTTCCAAGCCGTCCTTCACACCCTTGTGCAACTCTTATATTTTGAAGTTTTCTCGACATAGCCTCTCCCCTCTCGATCGAGAAGCACGATGCAGTCCCGCCATCATCCAGAGGAAGTCCCTCCTTTTCTGCCTCTATCTCCAGAGTAGGACTCTCCAACGCGTGGTCGGAAGAACGCAGTGTCCCGTCGATCTTCAAGAGGAGGCGCTCTCCACATGGAAAGGCGGGTCCAGCGTTAGGTGCTGCAGCCATTCCAATGAGGTCCGCCCAGGATCGCTCAGCGCGCATACCAAGGGAACTATCCGTTTTCCCTTGCACTGCGTTCGACTTATTTTTCAGGCCGAGGAATCGACTTCATACAACGGTGGCGCACCTGGACAGCCCTGTGGGAAAGCCCGTGGTGAAAGCCTGCTGGGAAAGCCTCGAGGGTAACGCCACTAACCTTGATAGCAGAAGGAAGCTTGACACTCGCTCGCCTACACTCTTGAGGAAGCGCATCGTTGCATGCCGCCCACTTGAGACGAGGACTGGACTCCCCTGGGGAGCACTCCAGAAGTACCCCAGAATCCATGTCAGCAACTGGAAGGAATCCTCAGCGTTCCGATCACCAGGCATTACCGCACTCCCGAGGCTACCGCACGACGAGGAATCGCGAGAGGGCCCACGAGCAACTCCAGGGCGGACTGGCCTTTCACCGAGGCATCCAGGCGGCGTCCATGTGGTCTCCCGTTGTAAGTCGAGTAAAGCCACCTGCCGCCAACTCGAATAAATCCAGGCATGGCTTTCTCCCTCCAGGTCGAGATGAGGCCCATTTCGCTGAGCGTCTTAGGCCTAACATATCAAGCCTCTGGATACTTCCAAAGGGTCCTTCATACCCTTGCTGTCAACTCAAGAAGTTGGTTCCCCGACATAGGGTGTCCCGTCATTCAACCGAGACGAAAGACATCCGCCCACCAGAGGAGTTTGCCGCCCCTAGCCAGATCGAGGGCAGCCTTCCGGCTTGCGTCGGAGATCGCTGCATGTGCGTCGAGAGCGAAGAGATGGCTCGCCGTCGGAAAATTCCGCGTTTCCGTCGCCCAGAAGAGGTGCCCGAGGGGTAACTCCAGGGTTGCGTGCCACATTCGCAGAGTCCCCCAGATGTCTCAGTCCATTTCCAGCGCGGAACTAGTTTTCCCTGCACGTGCCTCAGACTTTATAGCCCGAGATTCGACTCACACCACCGGTGGCACTCGGGACAGTCGTGGGAAAGCCTCAAGGGAAAGCCCGCTGATGGCCATTGATCCACGCAAGGGAAGAAGTGCCCTGACCTGCTAGCTACACGCTCGGGAGGAAAGAGCTACTCTGCACTGTGCCCCACTCGAGCGACGACAGGACTGACTCCCCTGGGGACGTCGGGGACGGCGGTCCATGGGTTGCGCCTGGCTTCAAAGTTACCCCCAACGTTTCCAGTCAGCATCTGGGGAGTGATTCACACGTTTTTCGGCATCGACTTCCACTGCACAAGGTCTTAGGTGCCCGGCATCGAGAGGGGAGAGGGATCCGAAGACGCCCCTCCGACCGGCAACTCGCATGGGGACTGGCCTCTACTGAGGCACCCAGAAGCGCGGTCGTCTGAGTCCTCCACTCAGTCAAGTCGAAAGCACCTGCCGCAACTGAGAAGATCAAGGAGGTTACTCCTGTCGCAGGCGACATTGAGGCGGCCATTCGTGTCAGTGCGCTCCAAGCGCTGATCACACTAACGTCTGGATCTTTCCAAAGGGTCCTTCACACCCTTGCCTGCAACTCAAGGAAGCTTCCCCTCAACATACCCGTTTTACACTCGGAGGGAAGCACGAAGATCCCGCCACATCCCAGACGACGCTCCCGTTCCGCCTCCTAGCTCATGGAGGAGGGATCCTTTCCGCTGCAGTGTCTGCGGAAAGAATTCCGCACTTTCGCTCGCTTCTCCAGAGAGGCGCTCTCCACAGAAAAGGCGATGAGCGACTCCCAGGGTCGTGCCACATTCTCCCAGAGTGCCCCAGATGTCTGTCTAGGGAAACTTTTTCGCCTGCACGTGCCCTACTTTCAAGCCGAGGATCCCGGACTCGAACCCAGTGCGCACGTGGACAGCCCTGCTGGAAAGCTTCGTGGGAAAGACGCTCGGGAAAGTCCTCGAGGGAAAGCCGCAGATCCCTGTTTCGACTCGAGGGAAGCCTTGACACTGCTGCCTACAGCTCCGGGAGGAAAGGCGCGAACGTGGCATGCCCCCACTCGAGACGACGGACTGATCCCGCTGGAGAGAGCTACAGAGAGTAGCCCAAGGGATTCCCATGGTCACACTCCTGGAGAGCGAATCATCACGTTCGCAGGCTCGGACTCAAGCAGAATGGTCTTAGGTCCCCGGCAGTCGACGGTCGAGAGGAATCCCGAGGGCCCCGGAGCACCTCGCATGGGACTGGCCTTTCCTGAGGCCACCAGAGAGGGTCTGAGCGTCCCCGGTCGTAAGTCGAGAGCACCTGCCCGCAACTCGAGAAAATCCAGGAGGTTCTCCCCTGCCAGGCGAAGATAGGCGCATGTTTCCCTAGGCGTTCCCGAGGCTAATCAGCACCTTAAGCGCTCTGGAACTTCGAAAGGTCCTTCACACCTTGCTGCAACTCAAGAAGTCTCCGACATAACCCGTCTCACTCGAAGGAAGCACGAGAGTCACCGCCCACATCCATGAGGAGGCCCCGTTTCCAGCCTCCTACCCTCGAGAAGGACGGATGCCTTTCCCTGCGGGGTCCTGGGAAAGAATTCCCGGCGTTCCCGTCGATCTCAAGAGGAGGGCGCTCTCCACAGGATAAGGCGAGAGGAACTCCAGGTCGAGGCACATTCCCAGAATCCCAGCATGTCTGCAGTCCATTCCAGGCAAACCTGTTTTCCCTGCACTTTTTCGCACTTTTTCAAGCCGATGGATCGACTCACACACACGGTGGCACGTGGGACAGTCCTTTGGAAAAGTCCGTGGGAAATCCCTCGTGGGAAAGCCTCGACAGGAAACCACAGATCCCTTGATCATGCGAAGGAAAAGCGTGACACTGCTGCTACACACGCGGGAGGAAAGCAGCCACTTGGAAATGGCCCCCAGTCGCAGACGAGGACTGAGTCCCCTGGGAGACTCCAGAAGCTACCCCAAGATCCATGTCACACTGGAGAGGAGATCCAACAGTTTCGACACCCGACCTCCACACATGGTCTTAAGGCCCGCAGCATCGACGGGCAGACGATGCCGCGAGCTAGGCCCCGTCGCACTCGCATGGGGATTTGCGCCTTTCCTAAGAGGCCCCGCAGGGGTCCCTGAGGGTCCGCCGTGCGTTAAGTCGGGAGCAGTACCTGCCGCAACTCGAGAAGAATCCCAGGGTTTTCTCCCCTCTCAGGCGAGATGCAGCGCCCATTTCCGCTGAGGCTCGTCTCGCGTGCTAATTCACACCTTAACCCGCACCTGAACTTCCAACAGGGTCCTTCAACACCGACTTGTGGCAACCAAAAGTTCGTCGACATTACCCGCTTCCAACGCAGCAGGAAGCACGAGAGTCGCCACCCACATCCAGAAAGCGAGCCCGTTTCCGTCCTGTGCTTCTAGTTGACAGACGAGGTTTCTTTGCCTGCGTGGTTTCCGCGAGAACAAATTTCCCGCGGCGAGTTACCTGTCTGCATCTTCTCAAGCAGGCATGCGCGCTCACCACGGAAACGGCCGAGAGGAACTCCGGGCTCGTGCCACCATTCCCCAGAGTCCTCCACGGATGTGCTCAGTATCCACACAGGGAAACCTCGTTTTCCCTAGCACTGCTCGACTTTCAACGCCGAGAATGCGACTCACACCGCACGTTGGAACGTGGACAGCCCGTGGGACCCGTGGGAAATCTGTAAGCCTCGAAGGAAGCCACAGATCCCTCTTATTCCATGCGAACGTGAAAGCTGTGAACGCTTGCTGCAGCTTCGGGCGAAAGCGCACGTTGATGCCCTCATCGCAGACGGAGGACTGACTCCCTTGCGGGAGACTCCAAATTACCCAATATCTGTCTCACGAGAGGATCATCGCTTCAGTTACGCACCGATTCCACACAATGTCTTAGAGCCGCCAGCAATGCGAGGGGAGGAATCCGAGAGGCCCCTGAGCCAACTCGGCATGTGAATTGGACTTATCGCTGGAGCCACCGACGAGCGAGGTCCCTGAGGTCCCCGTCGTTAAAGGTCTGAAGAGCACCTGCCGCAATCTCGAGAAAATATCCAGGAGGTTTCTCCCCTCCGCAGGCGAAATAAGCCCATTCCGCTGAGGCGTCTCGATGGCTAAATCACAGCTCTAACTCTCTGAACTTCCAAACGGGTCCTTCACACCCTTGCTCAACTCAGAAGTTCTGCTGACGATA
This sequence comes from Capra hircus, assembly GCF_001704415.2. Lineage (NCBI taxonomy): Eukaryota > Metazoa > Chordata > Mammalia > Artiodactyla > Bovidae > Capra > Capra hircus. The sequence continues at coordinate 4,832 of NW_017216842.1, read as the reverse complement.
CCCGTCTCACTCGACGGGAGAAGCACCGAGAGTCCCGCCCACATCGCAGAAGGAGCGCCCGTTTCGCCTCCTTGCTCGAGAGGTAGGGTCCTTTCCCTGCGTTTGGGGAAAAGGATTCCCGCGTTCCCGTCGCCCATCTGTCAAGTGAGGCGCTTGCCAGGGTCCAGCCCCGTGGATCCAGGCGAATTTCGACAGGGTGGACGGCGTTTGGCGTGGAAAGAACTTCGTTGTTTTATTAAATGTAAATCTAGGACTAAGAAACTTAGTGTTAAATAAGAAAGATTAAGCTGGAGGAAGAGGCTGAATAGCTTGGCTTTTTCACGGAAGGCATTAAATTCCAGCACAACGGAATTTGCCACCATCTACGTCTTGGCCACTGGACCACCGCTTGAATATCTAAGCGGATGCCTCGCCTTAAGCTCCCTTTTCGTGCGAGGTCTTAGCAGCCGCGGGCAACTAAGTAGATCGCTGGCGAGCCTCCGCCGCCCCAGATGGAAGATTTCAGCCTGTAATTAAGTAAAGAGCCAAGAGAGGGAAGGGGCACAGAAGAAGAGAGAGAGAGAGGACATGGGGGGATCCAGGAGTTCCCAAGAAACTAGGCGAGCAGACTAGTTCGAAGAAACTGGTCCACATCCTTTATGTCAGAAGCCCTTTTATACTTTTGATAAAACATGGAGATCAATGGGGTAACACAGGAATTTATTTAGCGTTCCGCCAGCGCAGACTCTTTCTATACATCATTTTGTATACAAAAGGTCTCTGGTATTTACACATCTATCTTCTGGCAAGAGGCTCTGTTAAAAACACTTTTCTAGCTCTCTGTCCTTATGAATGTTAATTTTGTTTCCCTGAAGTGTTTTTCTTTAATCTGCATCTCCTTAAAGCGATTAAAGTTACATCCTCTATTAGACACAAAGGTGCAGTGCGATAGAACAAAGGTTGCATGCGGAATAACAAAAAGAACGGTACTTAACTCGAGATCTAATAGTTGCTAATACTAGCGTCACTACTTGCTTCTTTTCTAACATATACCAACTATATTAGAAATACAAGGATATGAAAAGTTTGGCAGCCAACATTGACTCAACAAATTGAAACTCTATACCCATCAGTCCTATTACTAAAGATTTTGACTCCTTCGGAAGCCCCTACATCCTAGGATGTTTTAGCTTCCTGTGCCTCCTGCCGGTCAGGAGGCCTCAAAACAAACACACATTGCAGAGTCACGCAGGCAGCTAAAAAGCCATCGGAGGGGTTTTTTGCGATTGAAACACTCTTTCAATGCAAAGACTAAAGCCCTGAATTGACTTTTTTCCAGAAAAGGCTCAGAAGAGTGGAAAAGCAGAGCCACAAAAAGCCGCGCAGATTTTTGTTGGTACATGCTTAGCCGAATTTCCAGAGGGGCCCTGAAGTCTGAGACACGCCTTGCCGTATATGCTGCAGCTTCCTTCCCATGACCTGGTCACTGGCGGATTCCTCACCAAAGGCTTCCGGCAGGCGCTCTCGCACAGGAAAGGCGAGGAAACCTCCAGCGGTATCGTGCACCATTCCCAGAGTCCCCCAGGACTGTCTCAGTCCATTCCAGGGAAACCTGTCTTTCCCTGCACTGCTCGACTTTCAACCCAAGGATCGCACTCACACCACGGTGGCACGGGGACAGCCCTCGCTGGGAAAGCCTCGTTGGAAAGCTCCTGGAACAGCCTCGAGGGAACAGCTACAGCATCGCTTGATCCACGCAAAAGGAAGCGCGACACTGCTGCTACAGCCTGGGAGGAAAGCGCACGTGCATGCCCGACATCCGAGACCGCGATTGACTTCCCTGGGGAGGACTCCAGAAAGTACCCCCAAGATCCATGTCAGGGCTGGAGAGGAATCCTCAGGTTTCCTGCATCGATCGACTACACACAGGTCTTAGGGCCCGGCACGACGCGGAGAGGAATACCCGAGAGGCCCCCGAGCAATCTCGCATGGGACTGGCATTTCCTGAGGCCACCAGGCGCGGTCCCTGAGCGTCCCCGTCTTAAGTCCACAGTACTGCCGCAACTCGGAGAAAATCCAGGCAGGTTTCTCCCCTTCAGGGAGATGAGAGCCCATTTCCCCTGAGGCGTCTCAGATGCTAATCACACCTAACCTCTGGCAACTTCCAAAGGCGTCCTTAACACCCTTGCTGCAAACTCAAGAAGTTCCTTCGACAATACCCGGTTGCAAATCGATAGGAAGCACGAGAGTCCACCACATCCAGAGGAGCCCGTTTCCGCTTCATAGTTCCAGAGCGGCAGGCCATTCTTTCTGGTCGGTCGAGAAAGCAATTCCGGCGCATCGCCGTCGCATCTCAATGAGAGGCGCTCACCACAGCGAAAGGCGAGAGGAACTCCTGGGTCGTGCCACTATCCAGAGTCCCCCAGATGCGTCAGCTCCATAACAGGGAAACCAGTCTTCCAGCCACCTGCCTCGACTTTTCAAAGCGAGATGCACTCACACCACGGTGTACGTGGCGACACCCATGTGCGGGAAAACGTCCGTTGGGAAGCCTCGTGGGAAAAGCCCCAAGGAAAGCCACAGATTCTGGATACACCGCGAAGGGAAGAGTGACCACTGCTGCTACAGGCTGCTGCGAGGAAATGCACATTGCATGCGCCCAATAGATATGGAAGAACGCACCACCTGGGAGACTCAGAAGTACGCCCAAGATCCATGTAGCACTGCCGAGAGGAATCCTCAGGTTCCGGCGCACCGACTCCACACAACGCCGTCTTAGGCCGACTGCATCTACGGAGAGCAATCCCGAGAGGCCCCGAGGCACAATCGCATGGGTCTGGCCTTTCTGAGCCACAGATGAAGCGAGCCCCTGATGTCCCCGTCATAACTCGAGAGCCACCTGCCAGCAACTCGAGAAAATTCCAGGAGGTTACTCCCTTCCAGGCGAGATGAGCCCAATTTCCGCTGAGGGTCTCGAGCGCTAATCAACACACTAAGCTCTGACTTCCAAAGCGTCCTTCACCACCCTTGCCTGCAACTCAGAGAAGTTCCCCGACATAATCCGTCTCCACTGAGCAGAAGCACGCAGAGTCCCGCCCACAATCCAGAGGAGTCCCCGTATTCCGCCTCCTAGCTCCGAGCAGGAGGGATCTTTCGCGCTTGGCCGCGGAAGAATTCCCGCGGCGCTTCTCCGTTCGCCCATCTCAAAGAGGAGGCCGCTCTAACCACAGAAAGGCGACGAGGAACTCCTGGGGTTGTTCCACCTATTCCCAGAGTCCCCCAATGTCAGTCCATTCCAGGGAAACCTGCTTTTCCCTGCACTGCTCGACTTTCAAAGCCGAGAATCGACTCACCACCACGGGTGGCACTGGGACAGCCCGTGGGGAAAGCCTCGTGGAAAGCCTCGTGGAAAGCCTCGGCGGGAAAGGCCACAGATCCACTTGATCACGCGAATGCGAACGCGTGACACTGCTGCTTCAGCTCGCGCGCCGAGCAAATCTCACGTGCATGCCCGCCAACTCGAGACGAGGACTGAGTCCCCTGCGGTAGCTCCAGAAGATCCAAGAGTCCATGTCAGCACTGTCGAGAGTAATCCTCAGGTTCCGACACCGATTCACACATGGTCTTAAGCCCCTGGCGATCGACGCGAGAGCGAATCCCGAGAGCCCTGGAGCAACTCGCATGCCGCGGATTGGCCTTTCCTGAGGCCACCAGAGCGAGCGTCCCTGAGTCCCCGTCGTTAAGTGAGAGCACCTGCCCACAACTCCGAGAAAATCCAGGAGTTCTCCCTCAGGGGAGATGAGGCCATTTTCGCTGAGGCGTCTTAGAGGCTAATCAACCTAACTTCTGGAACTTCAAGGGGTTCCTTCACACCCTTGCTCACAACTCAAGAAGTTCCCCGGCATACCGACTCCACTCAAGGTATAAGAAGGAGAGTCCCGCCCACAATCCAGAGGAGACCCGTTTCGGCCTCCTTGCTCGAGAGACGGGTTCCTCTAATCCCTGCGTGTCGGGAAAGAATTCCTCGGCCGTTTCCTGTCGCATCTCAAGAGCGTAGGCACTCTCCAAGGTAAAGCGTGGAGCGAACTCCAGGGTTGCTGCCACCATTCCGCAGAGCTCCCTCCAGATATCTCAGTCCATTCCAGGGAAACCTGTTTTCCGCTGCACTGTTTTCGACTTTCAAGCAAGAGCGATCGACTCACACCACGTGCCACGTGGGGACAACCCCGTGGGAAAGCCTCGTGGAAAAGCCTCTGGAAACATGACCTCGAGGGCAAAGCCACAGATCCGCTCTGCATCCACCGCGGAAGGAAGCGCTTACAATGCTGCCTACAGCTCGCAGAGCTAAGCCGCATCGTGTCATGCCCCCACTCGAGACTGTAGGATCTGACTCAATCTTTTGTGAGTAGTTCCAGACAGTTCCCCAGCATCCCTATTTCAGCACTGGAGAGGAATTCCTCAGGTTTAACAGGAATCGACTTCAATTCACAATGTCTTAAGGCCCCGGCATCGACGAGCAGGGATCCCGAGAGGCTCCCCAGCAGCAACTCCCATGGACTGCATTTCCAGAGCGGCCTCCAGAGCGGGTCCCTGAGGACGAACGTTCTCAAGTCTGAGAGCACCTGCCGCCCCAACTCGAGAAAATCCAGGAGGTTCTCGCCTCCAGGCGAGATGAGGCCCATTTCGCTGAGGCGTCTCTGAGTGCTAATCACACCTTAAACTACTGAACTTCCAAAGGGGTCCTTCACACCCTTGTTGCCAAATCAAGAATTCCCAACACTACCTGACTCCACTCCGATGAGGAAGCACGAGAGGTCCCGCCCACATTCCAGAGCGAGCCCCGTTTTGTCTGT
>NW_017216841.1:0-12925 GCF_001704415.2 Capra hircus | reverse complement strand
TCCTTTTTCGTCTTTTATATTTTTTCCTACCTGTTTTTGAAGACAATGATCTGCTTTTCTGGTTGCCTGAAAAGACAGCCTTCTGAATGGGAGAAAATAATAGCAAATGAAGCAACTGACAAACAACTAATCTCAAAAATATACAAGCAACTTCTGCAGCTCAATTCCAGAAAAAATAAACGACCCAATCAAAAAATGGGCCAAAGAACTAAATAGACATTTCTCCAAAGAAGACATACGGATGGCTAACAAACACATGAAAAGATGCCTCAACATCACTCATTATTAGAGAAATGCAAATCAAAACCACAATGAGGTACCACTTCACACCAGTCAGAATGGCTGCGATCCAAAAAATCTGCAAGCAATAAATGCTGGAGAGGGTGTGGAGAAAAGGGAACCCTCCTACACTGTTGGTGGGAATGCAAACTAGTACAGCCACTATGGAGAACAGTGTGGAGATTCCTTAAAAAATTGCAAATAGAACTACCTTATGACCCAGCAATCCCACTGCTGGGCATACACACTGAGGAAACCAGAATTGAAAGAGACACATGTACCCCCAATGTTCATCGCAGCACTGTTTATAATAGCCAGGACATGGAAACAACCTAGATGTCCAATCAGCAGATGAATGGATAAGAAAGCTGTGGTACATATACACAATGGAGTATTACTCAGCCGTTAAAAAGAATTCATTTGAATCAGTTCTGATGAGATGGATGAAACTGGAGCCAATTATACAGAGTGAAGTAAGCCAGAAAGAAAAAACACCAATACAGTATACTAACACATATATATGGAATTTAGGAAGATGGCAATGACGACCCTGTATGCAAGACAGGAAAAAAGACACAGATGTGTATAATGGACTTTTGGACTCAGAGGGAGAGGGAGAGGGTGGGATGATTTGGGAGAATGGGAATTCTAACATGTATACTGTCATGTAAGAATTGAATCGCCAGTCCATGTCTGACGCTAGGGTGCACAGCATGCTTGGGGCTGGTGCATGGGGATGACCCAGAGAGATGTTGTGGGGAGGGAGGTGGGAGGGGGGTTCACTGTTTGGGAACGCATGTAAGAATTAAAGATTTTAAAATTTAAAAAAAAAAAAAAAAAGAATTCCTTTGGCAGTGTGTAAAAAACGGTTTGTGAATTTTATTTTTTTTTAATTTTTATTTTTTTATATATAAAGTAACTTAATTTTATTTATTTATCAGTCACATGGTGTGGCATGTGAGATCTTCATTCTTTGCTGCTGCTGCTAAGTCACTTCAGTCGTGTCCGACTCTGTGTGACCCCATAGACGGCAGCCCACCAGGCTCCCCCGTCCCTGGGATTCTCCAGGCAAGAACACTGGAGTGGGTTGCCATTTCCCTCTCCAATGCGTGAAAGTGAAAAGTGAAAGTGAAGTCGCTCAGTCATGTCCGACCCTAAGCGACCCCATGGACTGTAGCCTTCCAGGCCTTCTCTGTCCATGGGATTTTCCAGGCAGGAGTACTGGAGTGGGGTGCCATTGCCTTCTCCCACAGTTTGTGAATTTTAAAGCTAATAATTTTGATAAGCTTACTTTTCCTCCTTATATATCTTCAAAATCATCCGTGGACCTATAACAAATATGCATATCTTAGTAGATTTGCATTAAGTGTATAGAGTAGATCCATTCAGAAATAAAACCTCTAGGCTAACACCATGTTAAAACAAACAGAGCTATCAATTAAGTCTGCAAGTAAAACTGAATTGGGAGAGTTGGAATCTAGTTAAAGATTCATTGTTCATTAGTCCTGGGAACTTAGAGCAAGTTTTTCAGCTAGTCTGACACTCAATCTCCTTACCTGTGTGATGGGCTGTAAAACTGTCAACAAGATTGTTGAAACGATGAATTGAAATAATGTATATAATAGTCCCAGAAAACTGTAAAACTGTCATTGAATAAATAAGGAAAATCAAGTAGCCTGAAGCAGGTTATAGGACAATGCAATGCCTATGCATATTTTTCTTCTCTTTAACTAAGTTACTTATTTTTTCTCCACTAAATACTGAATAATAAGAGCTGCTAAGTCATTTCAGTCATGTCCAACTCTGTGCGACTTCATAGACAGCAGCCCAACAGGCTCCCCCGTCTCTGGGATTCTCCAGGCAAGAACACTGGAGTGGGTTGCCATTTCCTTCTCCAATGAATGAAAGTGAAAAGTCAAAATGAAGTCGCTCAGTCGTGTCCGACTCCTAGGGACCCCATGGAGTGCAGCCCACCAAGCTCCTCCATCCATGGGATTTTCCAGGCAGGAGTACTGGAGTGGGTTGCCATTTGCCTTCTCCAAATAATAAGAGCTATCTGTTACCAAATGTTTAACTTTAAGACCAGCAATTTGCTAGGTGCTTTCAACATGTTTATATTATTGAAAACCTCATAACAGCTCTATGAAGTTGAAATTAATATTCCCTTTTTATAAAGCAGAGACTCTGAGTTTAAGGGATACCCAAAATGACTACCAGAAAAAGTTGGAGCTGTAATTTGAACCCAAATCTGTCTGACTTTAAGTTCCTAGTTCTTTCCACTATATCACATAATAAACAAGGGCTTAAAAACAAGCACAAAAAACTTTGCTCCTAGGACAAGGTTTATCTCTTGTCTAAGGCTGACTTCTGTCTTGCTGTTTCATGGATACCTATTAATCACTAACATTCAGTTCTAATGTAGACTTTTCAGCCCTCTGATGTTTTATCCACGAACTCCCTTTCATCAGCTGGTGATGGTAATGAACACAGCTGCCATACTCTTATCTGTGTGCTGTTGAAAACCCCAAGGAATGCTAAATACAGTCAATCATTCATCACTTCCCTGGATGAGTCTTCAAAATGTTAGCTGAAGGAAAGACAACATGTTTATTCCGTAATAATCCTCAAGTACAGGAAATAGAATAATTTTCTTTTGGTGGCATGGCATTCACATTCAAAAGCCTGCCAAAGCATTTTACCACTTTCAAAGGAAAACCTCCTTAGCCATGAGTTATGGTAGCCGCTATATTTCCCATATATATGAATCACAAGCTGGAATCAAGATTCTTGGGAGAAATATCAACAACCTCAGATATGCAGATGATACCACTTTAAAAGCACAAAGTGAAGACAGCCTATTGATGAGGGTGAAAGACGAGAGTGAAAAAGTTGGCTTAAAACTCAACATTCAGGGGGAGAGGGAAAGATGGCGGAGGAATAGGACGGCAAGACCACTTTCTCCCTCACAAATTCCTCAAAAGAACATTTCAACGCCGAGCAAACTTCACAAAACAACTTCTGTAGGCTGGCAGAGGACATCAGGCAACCAGAAAAGCAGATCATTGTCTTCAAAAACAGGTAGGAAAAAATATAAAAGACGAAAAGGAGACAAAGGAGGTGGGGAGGGAGCTCCGTCCCGGGAAGGGAAGCCCGTCCCGGGAAGGGAATTTTAAGAAGAGAGGTTTCCAAACACCAGGAAACACTCTCCCTGCCGAGTCTGTGGCGAGCCTTGGAAACACAGAGGGCAACATAACAGGAAGGAAAAATAGACAAATAATTAAAACCAACAGATTACAAGCCCAACAGTAACTCCCCCAGCGGAAAAGCAGCGCAGACGCCTGCATCCGCCATTGGGAAGCGGGGGCAGGGCAGGGACGCGCGGGAGGCGCGGGCTGCAGAGCTTTGTAAGAATCGGGCAGGAACGCCCCACGCGCAACCAGAACGATCTAACTTGGGCTAGCAAACCAGACTGTGGGATAGCTACCACGTGAAAAGCTCGAATATAAGACACCGCCAGGACCGAGCACAGAACAAAGGACAGAACGGGAAAAGCCGGCTGCAGACCATCCCCCGCCGGGGACAGGCAGCCAGAGCCGTAAGGACTGGAAAGGGCCAATTGCAGACTCGGGACCTAACTGCAAGCAAGCTCCTTTGCTAAGACTTCTGGGGGTGCTGGACAGTCACAATCTACTGCACGGGGTGCACCAGCGGTCCGCCCAGAAAGCTGAGCAGCAGCGGCAGAAAAGGTGACAAGCCGCGGCGATCGCGCTCGCCAAACTCCTGAGCTACTCGGAACTGGGAAGGGCACAAAGCGCAGTTCCAGCCGAATCTGTGCCTCTGAGGGCTGCCTGAGCGCCGAACCTGAGCGGCTTGGACCGGGGAAGTGCACGCAGCCTAGGGCCGGCCCCAGACGGTTCCCGGCTGAGCATCCTAGAGCTGGAGCGGTTTGTGCGCCGCGAGAAAGGACAGGTCAAGCCGGGCAGAGATACTGCGTGCACACGACAGTGCTATTTGTTAGCAGCAGCCCCCCTCCTCACAGCGCAACTAAACTAGTGAGGCCTAAAAAGCCAGCAAACAGAAGAAGTTAAACAGAGGGAACCACCTTGGAAGTGATCCCACACGGCCCATTACACCAGAAAGGGCCAGATATTTTTAAAATCATTCCTTTTTTTTTTTTTTTTGCTTTTTTTTTCTAACTTTTTTTTAATTGTTAAGTCTTCTATTTCCCCTCTAATTTTTATTTCTATAACCTATTATTACTATATTTTTGTTTGTTTTAAAAAGACTTTTTTTCTTTTTTTTTTTTTTTTTAAGGCAAACACCATATACAGTCTTTGGATGGTTGTTGATGGCTTTTTTTTTTTTTTTTCTTGATTGTTTGTTTGTTTGTTTTTTAATAATTCTTTTTCTTTCTTTTTTTTTTTTTCTTTCTTTCTTCCTTTTTCCTTCTGCTTCTCTCTAATATTGTATCTTTGAAAATCCAACCTCTACTCTAGATTTTTAATCTTTGCTCTTAGGTTTTTGTGGTCAATTTTGTACATTTAAAAACCCAAACTTCACTATCCCAGTTTACCTGAGAGCGAGATTACTGGCTTGACCACTCTCTCCTCCTCTGGACTCTCCTTTTTCTCCACCAGGTGGCCTCTGTCTCTTTTCTCCCCCATCTCTCCTCTATCCAACTCTGTGAATCTCTGTGTGTTCCAGACAGTGGAGAACACCTAAGGAACAGGTTACTGGCAGGATTTGTCTCTCTCCTACTCATTCCTCTCTCTGATCCTCCTGGTCACCTCTGTCTACTTCCTCCCTCTCCTCTTCCCCGTATAACTCTGTAAATACCTCTGAGCGGTCCAGACTATAGATCGCACATAAGGAAGTGACTACTGGCTAGCTTGCTCTCTTCTCTTTTGATCTCACCGCATCTCATTCCAGTTACCTCTAACTACCCCCTCCATCTTCTCTTCTCCTTATAACTCAGTGAACCCCTCTGAGTGTCCCTCAATGTGGAGAAACTTTTCATCTTTAACCTAGATGTTTTATCATCAGTGCTGTATAGATGGAGAAGTCTAGAGGCTACTGTAAAAATAAAACTGAAAACCAGAAGCAGGAGGCTTAAATCCAAAGCCTGAAAACATTAGAGAACTCTTGAATTCAGGGAACATTAAGCAATAGGAGCCCATCTAATGCCTTCATACCTACACCGAAACCAAGTTCCACCTAAGGGCCAACAAATTCCAAAACAAGACATACCACGCAAATTCTCCAGCAACACAGGAACACTCCCCTGAGCTTCAATATACAGGCAGCTCAAAATTATCCCAAAACCTTTGATGTCTCGTAACCCATTACGGGTCACTCCATTGCACTCCAGAGAGAAGAAACCCAGCTCCACCCACCAAAACTCCAACACAAGCCTCCCTAACCAGGAAACCTTGACAAGCCACTGATAGAACCCCACCCAAAGTGAGGAAGCTCCATAATAAAGAGAACTCCACAAATTCCCAGAATATAAAAAGGCCACCCCAAACGCAGCAATATAACCAAGATGAAGAGACAGAGGAATACACAGCAGGTAAAGGAACAGGAGAGTTGCCCACCAAACCAAACAAAAGTGGAAGAAGTAGGGAATCTACCGGAGAAGGAATTCCGAATATTGATAGTGAAAATGATCCAAAATCTTGAAATCAAAATGGAATCACAGATAAATAGGCTAGAGACAAGGATTGAGAAGATGCAAGAAAGGTTTAACAAGGACCTAGAAGAAATAAAAAAGAGTCAAAATATAATGAATAATGCAATAAATGAGATCAGAAACACTCTGGAGGCAACAATTAGTAGAATAACGGAGGCAGAAGATAGGATTAGTGAAATAGAAGATAGAATGGTAGAAATAAATGAATCAGAGAGGAAACAAGAACAACGAATTAAAAGAAATGAGGACAATCTCAGAGACCTCCAGGACAATATGAAACGCTCCAACATTCGAATTATAGGAGTCCCAGAAGAAGAAGACAGAAAGAAAGATCATGAGAAAATCCTTGAGGAGATAATAGTTGAAAACTTCCCTAAAATGGGGAAGGAAATAATCACCCAAGTACAAGAAACACAGAGAGTTCCAAATAGGATAAACCCAAGGCGAAACACCCCAAGACACATATTAATCAAATTAACAAAGATCAAACACAAAGAACAAATATTAAAAGCAGCAAGGGAAAAACAACAAATAACACACAAGGGGATTCCTATTAGGATAACAGCTGATCTTTCAATAGAAACTCTTCAGGCCAGGAGGGAATGGCAAGACATACTTAAAGTGATGAAAGACAATAACCTACAGCCCAGAATACTGTACCCAGCAAGGATCTCATTCAAATACGAAGGAGAAATCAAAAGCTTTACAGACAAGCAAAAGCTGAGAGAATTCAGCACCACCAAACCAGCTCTCCAACAAATTCTAAAGGATATTCTCTAGACAGGAAACACGAAAAGGGTGTATAAACTCGAACCCAAAACAATAAAGTAAATGGTAACGGGATCACACTTATCAATAATTACCTTAAACGTAAATGGGTTGAACGCCCCAACCAAAAGACAGAGACTGGCCGAATGGATACAAAAACAAGACCCCTCTATATGCTGCTTACAAGAGACCCACCTCAAAACAAGGGACACATACAGACTGAAAGTGAAGGGCTGGAAAAAGATATACCACGCAAATAGAGACCAAAAGAAAGCAGGAGTGGCAATACTCATATCCGATAAAATAGACTTTAAAACAAAGGCTGTGAAAAGAGACAAAGAAGGCCACTACATAATGATCAAAGGAACAATCCAAGAAGAAGATATAACAATTATAAATATATATGCCCCCAATATAGGAGCCCCGCAATATGTAAGACAAATGCTAACAAGTATGAAAGGGGAAATCAACAATAACACAATAATAGTGGGAGACTTTAATACCCCACTCACACCTATGGACAGATCAACTAAACAGAAAATTAACAAAGAAACGCAAACTTTAAATGATACATTAGATCAGTTAGACCTAATTGATATCTATAGGACATTTCACCCCAAAACAATGAATTTCACTTTTTTTTCAAGTGCTCATGGAACCTTCTCCAGGATAGATCACATCCTGGGCCATAAATCTAAACTTGATAAATTCAAAAAAATCGAAATCATTCCAAGCATCTTTTCTGACCATAATGCATTAAGATTAGATCTCAATTACAGGAGAAAAACTATTAAAAATTCCAACATATGGAGGTTGAACAACACACTTCTGAATAACCAACAAATCACAGAAGAAATCAAAAAAGAAATCAAAATATGCATAGAAACTAATGAAAATGAAAACACAACAACCCAAAACCTGTGGGACACTATAAAAGCAGTGCTAAGAGGAAAGTTCATAGCAATACAGGCATACCTCAAGAAACAAGAAAAAAGTCAAATGAAATAACCTAACTCTGCAACTAAAGCAACTAGAAAAGGAAGAGTTGGAGAACCCCAGAGTTAGTAGAAGGAAAGAAATCTTAAAAATTAGGGCAGAAATAAATGCAAAAGAAACAAAAGAGACCATAGCAAAAATCAACAAAGCCAAAAGCTGGTTCTTTGAAAGGATAAATAAAATTGACAAACCATTAGCCAGACTCATCAAGAAGCAAAGAGAGAAAAATCAAATCAATAAAATTAGAAATGAAAATGGAGAGATCACAACAGACAACACAGAAATACAAAGGATCATAAGAGACTACTATCAGCAGTTGTATGCCAATAAAATGGACAACGTGGAAGAAATGGACAAATTCTTAGAAAAGTACAATTTTCCAAAACTGAACCAGGAAGAAATAGAAAATCTTAACAGACCCATCACAAGCACAGAAATTGAAATGGTAATCAGAAATCTTCCAGCAAACAAAAGCCCAGGTCCAGACGGCTTCACAGCTGAATTCTACCAAAAATTTCGAGAAGAGCTAACACCTATCCTCCTCAAACTCTTCCAGAAAATTGCAGAGGAAGGTAAACTTCCAAACTCATTCTATGAGGCCACCATCACCCTAATACCAAAACCTGACAAAGATGTCACAAAAAAGGAAAACTACAGGCCAATATCACTGGATGAACATAGATGTCAAAAATCCTCAACAAAATTCTAGCAATCAGAATCCAACAACACATTAAAAAGATCATACACCATGACCAAGTGGGCTTTATCCCAGGGATGCAAGGATTCTTCAATATCCGCAAATCAATCAATGTAATTCACCACATTAACAAATTGAAAAATAAAAACCATATGATTATCTCAATAGATGCAGAGAAAGGCCTTTGACAAAATTCAACATCCATTTATGATAAAAACTCTCCAGAAAGCAGGAATAGAAGGAACATACCTCAACATAATAAAAGCAATATATGACAAACCCACAGCAAACATTATCCTCAATGGTGAAAAATTGAAAGCATTTCCCCTAAAGTCAGGAACAAGACAAGGGTGTCCACTTTCACCGCTACTATTCAACATAGTTCTGGAAGTTTTGGCCACAGCAATCAGAGCAGAAAAAGAAATAAAAGGAATCCAAATTGGAAAAGAAGAAGTAAAACTCTCACTGTTTGCAGATGACATGATCCTCTACATGGAAAACCCTAAAGACTCCACCAGAAAATTACTAGAGCTAATCAATGAATATAGTAAAGTTGCAGGATATAAAATCAACACACAGAAATCCCTTGCATTCCTATACACGAATAATGAGAAAGTAGAAAAAGAAATTAAGGAAACAATTCCATTCACCATTGCAACGAAAAGAATAAAATACTTAGGAATATATCTACCTAAAGAAACTAAAGACCTATATATAGAAAACTATAAAACACTGATGAAAGAAATCAAAGAGGACACTAATAGATGGAGAAATATACCATGTTCATGGATCGGAAGAATCAATATAGTGAAAATGAGTATACTACCCAAAGCAATTTACAAATTCAATGCAATCCCTGTCAAGCTACCAGCCACATTTTTTCACAGAACTAGAACAAATAATTTCAAGATTTGTATGGAAATCACAAAAACCTCGAATAGCCAAAGCAATCTTGAGAAAGAAGAATGGAACTGGAGGAATCAACTTGCCTGACTTCAGGCTCTACTACAAAGCCACAGTCATCAAGACAGTATGGTACTGGCACAAAGACAGACATATAGATCAATGGAACAAAATAGAAAGCCCAGAGATAAATCCACACACATATGGACACCTTATCTTTGACAAAGGAGGCAAGAATATACAATGGAGTAAAGACAATCTCTTTAACAAGTGGTGCTGGGAAAACTGGTCAACCACTTGTAAAAGAATGAAACTAGATCACTTTCTAATCACCGTACACAAAAATAAACTCAAAATGGATTAAAGATCTAAATGTAAGATCAGAAACTATAAAACTCCTAGAGGAGAACATAGGCAAAACACTCTCAGACATAAATCACAGCAGGATCCTCTATGATCCACCTCCCAGAATTCTGGAAATAAAAGCAAAAATAAACAAATGGGATCTAATTAAAATTAAAAGCTTCTGTACAACAAAGGAAAATATAAGCAAGGTGAAAAGACAGCCTTCTGAATGGGAGAAAATAATAGCAAATGAAACAACTGACAAACAACTAATCTCAAAAATATACAAGCAACTTCTGCAGCTCAATTCCAGAAAAATAAACGACCCAATCAAAAAAATGGGCCAAAGAACTAAATAGACATTTCTCCAAAGAAGACATACGGATGGCTAACAAACACATGAAAAGATGCTCAACATCACTCATTATTAGAGAAATGCAAAATCAAAACCACAATGAGGTACCACTTCACACCAGTCAGAATGGCTGCGATCCAAAAATCTGCAAGCAATAAATGCTGGAGAGGGTGTGGAGAAAAGGGAACCCTCTACACTGTTGATGGGAATGCAAACTAGTACAACCACTATGGAGAACAGTGTGGAGATTCCTTAAAAAATTGCAAATAGAACTACCTTATGACCCAGCAATCCCACTTCGGGGCATACACAGGAGGAAACCAGAATTGAAAGAGACACATGTACCCCATGTTCATCGCAGCACTGTTTATAATAGCCAGGACATGGAAACAACCTAGATGTCCATCAGCAGATGAATGGATAAGAAAGCTGTGGTACATATACACAATGGAGTATTACTCAGCCGTTAAAAGAATTCATTTGAATCAGTTCTGATGAGATGGATGAAACTGGAGCCAATTATACAGAGTGAAGTAAGCCAGAAAGAAAAACACCAATACAGTATACTAACACATATATATGGAATTTAGGAAGATGGCAATGACGACCCTGTATGCAAGACACAGATGTGTATAACGGACTTTTGGACTCAGAGGGAGAGGGAGAGGGTGGGATGATTTGGGAGAATGGGAATTCTAACATGTATACTGTCATGTAAGAATTGAATCGCCAGTCCATGTCTGACGTAGGGTGCAGCTTGCTTGGGGCTGGTGCATGGGGATGACCCAGAGAGATGTTGTGGGGAGGGAGGTGGGAGGGGGTTCATGTTTGGGAACGCATGTAAGAATTAAAGATTTTAAAATTTAAAAAAAAATAAAAAATAAATAAAAAAAAAAAAATAAAAAAAAAAAAAAAAAAAACTCAACATTCAAAAACTAAGATCATGGCATCTGGTCCCATCACTTTATAGCAAACAGGATGGGACAAAAGTGGAAACAGTGGAGATTTTTATCTTCTTTGGCTCAAAACCAGCAGACAGTGACTGCAGCCATGAAATTAAAAGACAGTTCCTCCTTGAATTGATGCTTTTAAACTGTAGTGTTGGAGAATACTCTTGAGAGTCCCTTGGACTGCAAGGAGATCCAACCAGTCAATCAGAAAAAAAGTCCTGAATATTCATTGGAAGGACTGATGCTGAACTGAAACTCCAATACTTTGGCCATGTGATACGAAGAACTGACTCATTGGAAAAGATTCTGATGCTGGGAAAGACTGAAGGCAGGAGAAGGAGATGACAGAAGATGAGATCGTTGGATGGCATCACAACTCAATGGACATGAGTTTGAGCAAGATCCAGGTGTTGGTGATGGTCAAGGAAGGCTGGTGTGCTGCAGTCCATGGGTTGCAAAGTCAGACACAACTGAACTGAACTGCTCCCTGGAAGGAAAGCTATGGCAAACATAAACAGAGTATTAAAAAGCAGAGACATTACCTTGCCAACAAAGGTCCATCTAGTCAAGCTATGGTTTTTCCAGTAGTCATGTATGAATGTGAGAATTGATCATAAAGAAGGCTGAGTGTCAAAGAATTGATGTTTTCAGACTAGTGCAGGATAAGACTCTTCATGGTCCCTGGATAGCAAGGAAATCAACCCACTTAATCCTAAAGGAAATCAACCCTGAATATTCATTGGAAGGACTGATGCTGAAGCTGAAGTTCCAATATTTTGGCCACCTGTTTTTCCAGTGTCATGTATGGATGTGAGAGTTGGATGATAAAGAAAGCTGAGCACTGAAGAAGTGATGCTTTTTGAACTGTGGTGTTGGAGAAGACTCCGAGAGTCCCTTGGACTGTGAGGAGATCCAACCATCCATCCTAAAGGAGATCAGTCCTGGGTATTCACATCCAGGGCGGGGGAGCCTGGTGGGCTGCTGTCTCTGGGGTTGCACAGAGTCAGACACGACTGAAGTGACTTAGCAGCAGCAGCAGCAGCAGCTCCATGTGTAACTATAGGTTTCGTGTGCATAGGAGGATGTGAGTTCAGGAGCCCCCTATGATGTTATCCTACATTGGAACTGTCCTTTTTTCATTTCTTAAAATTAACAGTGTGGCTCTCTGCCCTTAAAGATAGGTGGCACTTGACCAGTCCTGTTGGCATTAAAGCTCCCAGGATCTTTCTTTATGAATCCTTACAAATGCATGTGAATCTATAATTATCTCAATAAACAGTTCAATAAAAAGTGAAGGACTAGCCACAGGGTTCATTGATCACCTAACAGAATCATATATCCAATTGTATGATGAAATTTATGCCATGGCTCTTACATAGTTCACTTCACCTAACTTAGTTTCGTGGTATACTTTTATTTAGGCTGCTCATTTCTGTGACACTTTTATTTCTTCAGCTGTTAATTTTTGGTGTTTCTTCCCCACTGGGACCAGCTTTCCTGTTGTTTATTGTGAATAGTACTTTTATCTCTTTGTTGTTATTGTTTCTTCATAAAAGAACTTTAAAATCTGCAATAAAATAGCTTTCCACACAAGGAAATAAAAAGTGAATATAGCATTTACTAGAAATAAACACAAAAATTCCTGCCCAGGGTACTTGGTCATTCGTTTTTAATAGTGACAAACGCTTTTTAGGTACTAAAGATACAGTAGTAACCTAAACAAAGTTCCTGCCTTCATGAAAGTCACAGTCACCCAGGCTAGAAAGAAAAATAAGAATACAGTATAACATCATGAGTGAGTGAGTGTCGCTTAGTAATATCCGACTCTTCGTGACCCCATGGACTATAGCTCACCAGACTCCTCTATCCATGAAATTCTCCAGGCAAGAACACCCATGGAGTGGGTTGCCATGCCTTCCTCCTCCAGGGATCTTCCTGACACA
>NW_017216840.1:0-12926 GCF_001704415.2 Capra hircus | reverse complement strand
GCATCCAGTCTCATCACTTCATGGCAAATGGAAATAGATGGAAACAGCAGCAGACTATTTTGGGGGGCTTGGAAATCACTGCAGGTGATGGCTGCCTCCATGAACTTAAAACATATTTATGACTTGGAAGAAAAGTGATGACCAAACTAGACAGCATATTAAAAAGCCGAGACGTTGCTTTGCCAACAAAGATCCATCCAGTCAAGGCTATGGTTTTTCCATATGTCATGGATGGATATGAAAGATGTACTATAAAGAAAGTGACAGCTGAAAATTAGATGCTTTTGAACTGTGGTGTTGAAGAAGATGCTTGTAGGTCGCTTAGACTACAAGGAGACGCAACCACTCCATCCTAAAGGAAATCAGGTCTGAATATACATTGGAAGGACTAATACTGAACCTGAAACTCCAATACTTTGGCCACTTGATGTGAAGAGCTGACTCACTTGGAAGTTGCTTTGATTTGCCTGTGAGTGTGGGAGCCCTCCCTGGGCAAAGGGCCTCAGGGGTCATTGCCACTGAATCACGACCTCCAAGCAAGCGCATTCCAGCTGTGTGACATTCAGGAAGCAGGAGACTGGGAAAACTATCTTCCTTAGAGGAAGGAAAGTCATCCACAGAGAGTGTGTTTTCAGGCCTCTCTTTGCAGCAAGTGTTTTGCTTCTCAGACATCAGAGCTGCAGGCTTGCTCTGAGGGCCTCAATTGCAGAGTCAGGGCTGTGTGTCTCACTGCACTTTCCAAGCATTGCAGACACATTCCTAGGTTGGAGCAGTGCTTCCCATGAGAAAGAAGCCTCGGGAGTGTGTCTGAGCGGGCTGAGTGCCATGCTAGGGTCACCTAGTCGAGGGCACCTTGCACATCCAATGGGCCCCAGGCGAGTAGCTATGGACCGGCCCTTCGGTTGAGATATCCCAAAGCAGGGAACAAAGCCAGCTCTGTCAGAAGGAGGAAAACAGCAATGGGATGGATTTTCAAGCAGTTGCTAAGTCACACCACGTTAGGGCTCCCCGGGAAAGAAATGCAAATTTTGGCCTCTAGGCCCAGTATCCAGATGTGTGCACAGGATATTTTCCCCACAGGATCCAAGAATGTTCCAGACAGACCTAAGCTCACTAGCTCTCTCCTGCAGAGGAAATGAAATATTGTTGCTGAACCACGAAAAGATGCTGGGATTCTTGGCTTATGGAGGAGAAGAATTCAATCCAGGGCCCAAGACGAGGCTTGATTGCTCAGAGCTTTTGTGCAATAGAGTTTTATTAAAGTATAAAGGAGATAGAGAAAGCTTCTGACAGAGACATCACAAGGGGCAGAAAACGTACCCCCTTGCTAGTGTTAGTAATGGAGTTATATACTCTCCAATAAGTTATGACGAACAAAAGAATGTCTGGAGGTTGTAAAGACTCACTAGACCTACTCCCATAATTGACATTTTAAGATAACAGGATTAGCCAGAAGGTTTTTTCCAGAGACCGTCCTCAAGAAGGATGCATGATTGTTATATAATCCTAAGGAATGTAGAGGGAAAAACAGTTTGTCCTTTCTTCCTCCTTGAGAATTCTAGACCCCTCTCTCCTTGGGGACCCTTGAACTTCTTAGAAACCTGCCTTGGCAATGACTCTCTCAGAAACATGATTGAACAGCCGTTTGGAGCTTCCTTTGACTTTCCCTGGGAGGGAGGGAGCCCTCCCTGAGCACAGGGCCTCAGGGGCCATGGCCAATGAAAAAGAATCTCCCAGCAAGTGCTTTTCAGCCCTGTGTGACTCTCAGCCCACAGGAGGCTGAGAAAACTCTCTTCCTTGGAGGAAGGAAAGGCAGCCCAAGAGTGTGTTTTCAGGCCTGTATCTTGCAGCAAGTGTTTGGCTTGTTAGACAGAAGACCTGCAGGCCTGTTCCAACAGACTCAATTCCAGAATCAGGGCCTTGTGTCTCCCTGCAGTTTCCTGGCCTTGCAAACACATTCCTAGTTGAGAGCAGTCCTGCCCATGGGGACTGCTGCGGGAGTGTGTCTGAGGGGGGCCAGGTGTCATGCTGGGGTCACCTGGTCGAGGGCACCTTGCACCTCCAATGGACCCCAGGCAAGGAGTTGCAGGCCACCACCTTGCTTCTGAAATCCCAAAATGGGGAGCAAAGCTCGCTCTGTCAGAGGGAAGAAAACAGCAACAGGATGGATTTTCAAGCAGTTGCTAGGCTGTACTGCGTTAGGGCTCCAAGGAAGGAAAATGCGAATTTTAGCCCCTACGACTGGTATCCAGGTGGGCTCCCAGGATGATTTCCCCGCAGGATCCAAGAACGTTCCAGACAGACCTGGGCTCACTAGCTCCCTCCTGCAGAGGAAATATGAGAGAACAGCTGTTTGGAGGTTGCTTTGACTTCCCCTGGGAGGGTAGGATCCCTCCCTGGGTGCAGGGCCTCAGGGGCCATTGCCGCTGAGAAATGCCCTCTAAGCCAGACCTTTCCAGCCTTGTATGACTCAGCACGGAGGAGACTGGAAAAGCTCTCTTCCTTGGAGGAAGGAAAGGCAGCCCCAGAGAGTGTGTTTTCACACCTGTATCTTGCAGCAAGTGTTTGGCGTCTCAGACGTCAGACCTCCAGGCCTGCTCCAACGGCCTCAGTTCCAGAGTCAGGGCCGTGTGTTTCCCTGCATTTTCTGAGCCTTGGGAACACATTCCTAGGTCAGAACAGTCCTGCCCATGGGGAAGGAGGCTGCGGGAGTGTGTCTGAGGGGGTCGGGTGCCATGCTGGTGTCCAATAGACCCGGTACCTCCAATAGACCCCAGGACAACAGCGGTGGGGCTCCCCCTGGCTTCCGAAATGCCAAAGCGAGAAGCAAAGCTAGCTCTATCAGAAGGAAGAAAAGAGCAATCGGATGGATGTTCAGGCTGTTGCTGGGCCGCACCACTTCAGGGTCCCCCCCGAGAGGAACAGGCGCCCTGTGGCCCCTAGGTCCGATATGCAGGTTAACACACAGGGTGTGTCCCCATAGGAGCCAAGAATTTTCCTGACAGATCTAGGCTCACTAGAGCTCTCCTACAGGGCAAAAGGGGTAGAACAGACTGTGGATGTGACTCTGCCTTTCCCAGCGAGCATGGGGCCCTCCCTACGGCCCCGGGCTCCAGGGAAAATTGTCCCTGAAAAATGACCTCCAAGAAGCGCTTTTCCAGCAGGCTGGGATGCAGAGTTCACAGGATGCGGGGAAAGTGATCGTCCTTCAGGGAAGAAGAGGCAGCCACCCAGTGTGTGTTTGCAAGCCTGTATTTGGAAGAAACTGGTTAGCTCCTTCAAGGGGAGACCTCCAGGTCTGCTCAGAGGACCGAAATTCCAGAGGCAGCACCATGCATCTCCCCTGTCCTTTCTGAGCCTTGGAAAGACATTCCTAGCTTATAGCGGTATTGCTCATGAAGAAGCAGGATGCAGGAATGTGTCAGACATGACTGGGTGCCTTCCTGGGTTCAGCTCCGTGAGGGGCATTTCCACTCAGAGTAGGTCCCATGCCTCCTTGGGGAGGAAGTGGGGCCCGCTTGCCTCCAAATTGCCAAAGGCTGGAACAAAGCTAGTTCTATCAGAGGTAAGAAAAGAGCAATTGGATGGATGTGGAAGCTGTTGCTGGGCCGCACTGCTTCAGGCCCCCACCCCTCCGCCCCCGAGAGAAACAGGCGCCCTGTGGCCCCTAGGTCCTGGATGCAGTTTCACACATAGAATGTGTCCCCATAGGAGCCAAGAATTTTCCTGACAGACCTAGGCTCACTAGAGCTCTCCTACAGAGCAAAGGGGATGGGACAGATGTGTGGCTGTGGCTCTGCCTTTCCCTGGGAGTGTGGAGCCGCTCCCTATGGCCCCGGGCTCCAGGGGAAATTGCCCCTGAATAATGACCTCCAAGAAGCGCTTTTCCAACTGGCTGAGACGTGGAGTTCTCAGGATGCAGGGAAAGCGAGTGTCCTTCGGGGAAGCAAAGGCAGTCACCTGTTATCATGACTTACTAGAATAGTAGGTACCTTCTCCGGTTGGGCAGAGGCCTTCCCTACCTGATCTGAAAAAGAAAATGAAGTAGCTCGCTGATTTGAGAAATAATTCCCAGACTTGGGTTTCCAACCAGTATAGAATCCGACAATGGCCCTGTCTTTGTAGCCGCGTTAATTAACAGGTATGTGAAGCTCTAAATATCAGTGGAAATTACATACAGCATATAGGCCCCAGTGTTCTGGAATGATGGAAAGAAACAACCAAACTCTTGAAGAGACACTTTCAAAATGGATCATAGAGACTGACTGTACATGGATGGGCTTGCTTCCGGCAGACTTACTCATATTACGGGTAACCGCACGTTCCCACAGTTGTTGTCCTTATGAAATTTTCTATGGGAGACCCCCTCCCACAGTGAGGCAGGTGTTAGCAGATTTGCCACAAGTAAGGGGGTGGGATTTCACAGCAGATGGAACAATTAGGTAAGGTAATAAATCAGGTAACTAAGTTTGTATAAAAAAGAATATCATTCCCCCTTGAGGAACAGAATTCATGAATTTGTGCTCAGTGATCAGGTGTGGCTCAATGACTGGAAACACAATTCCTTGGCCTGACATCGGAAAGGTCCTTTATACTGTTGTTTTAGCCACAATTCTGAAAGAGATGGGAATACCAGACCACCTAACCTGCCTCTTGAGAAATCTGGATGAAGGTCAGGAAGCAACAGTTAGAGCAGGACATGGAACAACAGACTGGTTCCAAAAAGGAAAAGGAGTATGTCAAGGCTGTATATTGTCACCCTGTTTATTTAACTTATATGCAGAGTACATCATGAAACATGCTGGGATGGAAGATACATGAACTGGAATCAAGATTGCCGGTAGAAATATCAATAAACTTAGATATGGCAGATGACACCACCATTATGGCAGAACGTGAAGAGGAAAGGGTATGTCGGGGAACTTCTTGAGTTGCAGCAAGGGTGTGAAGGACCCTTTGGAAGTTCCAGAGGTTAGGTGTGGTTAGTCTCGAGATGCCTCAGCAGAAATGGGCCTCATGTCGCCTGGAACGGAGAGGCTCCTGGATATTTCCGAGTTTCAGCAGGTGCTCTCCTTGTGTGGAGTCGGGGCCGGAAGCTGAGGATTCCTCTCCAGTGCTGACATGGATTTTGGGGTACTTCTGGAGTCTCCACAAGGGAGTCAGGCCTCGTCTCGAGTGGGGGCATGAGCGTGCCATTTCCTCCCATGCTGTAGCAGCAGTGTCACGGTTCCCCTTGCGTGGACCAAGGGATCTGTGGCTTTCCCTCGAGTCTTTCCCACGAGGCTTTCCCACAGGGCTGTCCCACGTGTCACGGTGGTGTGAGTCGATCCTCGGCGTGAAAGCCGAGGCAGTGCAGGGAAAACAGGTTCCTGTGGAACGGACTGACACATCTGGGGGAGTCTTGGAATGGTGGCACGACCCTGCAGTTCCTCTCCCCTTTCCTTTGGAGAGCGCCACCTTGAGATGCGATGGGAATGCCGGGAATTCTTTTCCGAACAAGCAGGGAAAGGATCCCTCATCTCGAGGTACGAGCCGGAAACGGAGCTCCTCAGGATGTGGCCGGGACCATCCTGCTTCCTCTTGAGTGGAGACGGGTGTGTCGGGGAACTTCTTGAGTTGCAGCTTGACTGTGAAAGACTCTTTGGAAGTTCCAGAGGTCAAGTGTGATTAGCCTCGAGACACCTCAGTGGAAACTGGCCTCATCTCGCCTGCAGGGGAGAACCTCCTGTATTTTACCGAGTTTCGGCAGGTGCTCTCGACTTACGACGGGGACTTCAGGGACCCGGTCTGTTGGCCTCAGGAAAGGCCAGTCCCCATGCGAGTTGCTTGGGGGCCTCTCAGGATTCCTCTCCCGTCGATGCCGGGGCCTAAGATCTTGTGTGGAGTCGGTGCCGGAACCTGAGGATTCCTCTCCAGTGCTGACAGGGATCTTGGGGTACTTCTGGAGTCTCCCCAGGAAAGTCATTCTGCATCTCGAGTGGGGGCATGCACATGCGATTTCCTCCCGAGCTGTAGCAGCAGTGTCACGCTTCCCTTCGCGTGGATCAAGGGATCTGTGGCTTTCCCTCGAGGGTTTCCCACAGGGCTGTCCCACGTGCCACCGTGGTGTGAGTCGATCCTCAGCTTGAAAGTCGAGACAGTGCAGGGAAAACAGGTTTCCCTGGAATGGACTGAGACATCTGGGGGACTCTGGGAATGGTGGCACGACCCTGGAGTTCCTCTCGCCTTTCCTGTGGAGAGCGCCTCCTCTTGAGATGCGACCGGAACGCCAGGAATTCTTTCCGACCACGCAGGGAAAGGATCCCGCCTCTCGAGCTACGGGGCGGAAACGGGGCTCCTCTGGATGTTGGCGGGGTTCTCGTGCTTCCTCTTGAGTGGAGACGGGTATGTCGGGGAACTTCTTGAGTTGCAGCAAGGGTGTGAAGGACCCTTTGGAAGTTCGAGAGTTCGATGTGATTAGCCTCGAGACGTCTCAGCGGAAATGGGCCTCATCTCGCCTGGAGGGGAGAACCTCCTGGATTTGTCGAGTTGCCGCAGTTGCTCTTTACTTACGACGGGGACCTCAGGGACCCGCTCTGGTGGCCTCAGGAAAGGCCAGTCCCCATGCGAGTTGCTCGGGGCCTCTCGGGATTCCTCTCCCGTCGATGCCGGGGCCTAAGACTTGTGTGGAGTCGGTGCCGGAACCTGAGGATTCCTCTCCAGTGCTGACATGGATCTTGGGTACTTCTGGAGTCTCCCAGGGGAGTCAGTCCTCGTCTCGAGTGGGGTCATGCACCTGCGCTTTCCTCCCGAGCTGTAGCAGCAGTGTCCCGCTTCCCTTCGCGTGGATCAAGGGATCTGTGGCTTTCCCTCGAGGCTTTCCCACGAGGCTTTCCCACAGGGCTGTCCCACGTGCCACCGTGGTGTGAGTCGATCCTCGGCTTGAAAGTCGAGGCAGTGCAGGGAAAACAGGTTTCCCTGGAATGGACTGAGACATCTGGGGGACTCTGGGAATGGTGGCACGACCCTGGAGTTCCTCTCGCCTTTCCTGTGGAGAGCGCCTCCTCTTGAGATGCGACGGGAACGCCGGGAATTCTTTCCCGACCACGCAGGGAAAGGATCCCTCCTCTCGAGCTAGGAGGCGGAAACGGGGCTCCTCTGGATGTGGGCGGGACTCTCGTGCTTCCTCTCGAGTGGAGCGGGTATGTCAGGGAACTTCTTGAGTTGCAGCAAGGGTGTGAAGGACCCTTTGGAAGTTCCAGAGGTTAGGTGTGATTAGCCTCGAGACGCCTCAGCGGAAATGGGCCTCATCTCGCCTGGAGGGGAGAACCTCCTGGATTTTCTCGAGTTGCACAGGTGCTCTCGACTTACGACGGGGACCTCAGGGACCGCTCTGGTGGCCTCAGGAAAGGCCAGTCCCCATGCGAGTTGCTCGGGGCCTCTCGGGATTCCTCTCCTGTCGATGCTGGGCCTAAGACCTTGTGTGGAGAAAGTGCCGGAACCTGAGGATTCCTCTCCAGTGCTGACATGGATCTTGGGGTACTTCTGGAGTCTCCCCAGGGAAGTCAGTCCTCGTCTCGAGTGGGGGCATGCACGTGCGCTTTCCTCCCGAGCTGTAGCAGCAGTGTCACGCTTCCCTTCGCGTGGATCAAGGAATCTGTGGCTTTCCCTCGAGCTTTCCCACAAGGCTTTCCCACGAGGCTTTCCCACAGGGCTGTCCCACGTGCCACCGTGGTGTGAGTCGATCCTCGGCTTGAAAGTCGAGGCAGTGCAGGGAAAACAGGTTTCCCTGGAATGGACTGAGACATCTGGGGGACTCTGGGAATGGTGGCACGACCCTGGAGTTCCTCTCGCCTTTCCTGTGGAGAGCGCCTCCTCTTGAGATGCGACGGAACACCGGGAATTCTTTCCCGACCACGCAGGGAAAGGATCCCTCCTCTCGAGCTAGGAGGCGGAAACGGGGCTCCTCTGGATGTGGGCGGGACTCTCGTGCTTCCTCTCGAGTGGAGACGGGTATGTCGGGGAACTTCTTGAGTTGCAGCAAGGGTGTGAAGGACCCTTTGGAAGTTCCAGAGTTAGATGTGATTAGCCTCGAGACGCCTCAGCGGAAATGGGCCTCATCTCGCCTGGAGGGGAGAACCTCCTGGATTTTCTCGAGTTGCGGCAGGTGCTCTCGACTTACGACGGGGACCTCAGGGACCCGCTCTGGTGGCCTCAGGAAAGGCCAGTCCCCATGCGAGTTGCTCGGGGCCTCTCGGATTCCTCTCCCGTCGATGCAGGGGCCTAAGACCTTGTGTGGAGTCGGTGCCGGAACCTGAGGATTCCTCTCCAGTGCTGACATGGATCTTGGGGTACTCTGGAGTCTCCCCAGGGGAGTCAGTCCTCGTCTCGAGTGGGGGCATGCACGTGCGCTTTCCTCCCGAGCTGTAGCAGCAGTGTCACGCTTCCCTTCGCGTGGATCAAGGGATCTTGGCTTTCCCTCGAGGCTTTCCCACGAGGCTTTCCCAGGCTTTCCCACAGGGCTGTCCCACGTGCCACCGTGGTGTGAGTCGATCCTCGGCTTGAAAGTCGAGGCAGTGCAGGGAAAACAGGTTTCCCTGGAATGGACTGAGACATCTGGGGGACTCTGGGAATGGTGGCACGACCCTGGAGTTCCTCTCGCCTTTCCTGTGGAGAGCGCCTCCTCTTGAGATGCGACGGAAACGCCGGGAATTCTTTCCCGACCACGCAGGGAAAGGATCCCTCCTCTCGAGCTAGGAGGCGGAAACGGGGCTCCTCTGGATGTGGGCGGGACTCTCGTGCTTCCTCTCGAGTGGAGACGGGTATGTCGGGGAACTTCTTGAGTTGCAGCAAGGGTGTGAAGGACCCTTTGGAAGTTCCAGAGGTTAGGTGTGATTAGCCTCAGACGCCTCAGCGGAAATGGGCCTCATCTCGCCTGGAGGGGAGAACCTCCTGGATTTTCTCGAGTTGCGGCAGGTGCTCTCGACTTACGACGGGGACCTCAGGGACCCGCTCTGGTGGCCTCAGGAAAGGCCAGTCCCCATGCGAGTTGCTCGGGGCCTCTCGGGATTCCTCTCCCGTCGATGCCGGGGCCTAAGACCTTGTGTGGAGTCGGTGCCGGAACCTGAGGATTCCTCTCCAGTGCTGACATGGATCTTGGGGTACTTCTGGAGTCTCCCCAGGGGAGTCAGTCCTCGTCTCGAGTGGGGGCATGCACGTGCGCTTTCCTCCCGAGCTGTAGCAGCAGTGTCACGCTTCCCTTCGCGTGGATCAAGGGATCTGTGGCTTTCCTCGAGGCTTTCCCATGAGGCTTTCCCACGAGGCTTTCCCACAGGGCTGTCCCACGTGCCACCGTGGTGTGAGTCGATCCTCGGCTTGAAAGTCGAGGCAGTGCAGGGAAAACAGGTTTCCCTGGAATGGACTGAGACATCTGGGGGACTCTGGGAATGGTGGCACGACCCTGGAGTTCTCTCGCCTTTCCTGTGGAGAGCGCCTCCTCTTGAGATGCGACGGGAACGCCGGGAATTCTTTCCCGAACACGCAGGGAAAGGATCCCTCCTCTCGAGCTAGGAGGCGGAAACGGGGCTCTCTGGATGTGGGCGGGACTCTCGTGCTTCCTCTCGAGTGGAGACGGGTATGTCGGGGAACTTCTTGAGTTGCAGCAAGGGTGTGAAGGACCCTTTGGAAGTTCCAGAGGTTAGGTGTGATTAGCCTCGAGACGCCTCAGCGGAAATGGGCCTCATCTCGCCTGGAGGGGAGAACCTCCTGGATTTTCTCGAGTTGCGGCAGGTGCTCTCGACTTACGACGGGGACCTCAGGGACCCGCTCTGGTGGCCTCAGGAAAGGCCAGTCCCCATGCGAGTTGCTCGGGGCCTCTCGGGATTCCTCTCCCGTCGATGCCGGGGCCTAAGATCTTGTGTGGAGTCGGTGCCGGAACCTGAGGATTCCTCTCCAGTGCTGACATGGATCTTGGGGTACTTCTGGAGTCTCCCCAGGGGAGTCAGTCCTCGTCTCGAGTGGGGGCATGCACGTGCGCTTTCCTCCCGAGCTGTAGCAGCAGTGTCACGCTTCCCTTCGCGTGGATCAAGGGATCTGTGGCTTTCCCTCGAGGCTTTCCCACGAGGCTTTCCCACAGGCTTCCCACAGCTGTCCCGTGCCACCGTGGTGTGAGTCGATCCTCGGCTTGAAAGTCGAGGCAGTGCAGGGAAAACAGGTTTCCCTGGAATGGACTGAGACATCTGGGGGACTCTGGGAATGGTTGCACGACCCTGGAGTTCCTCTCGCCTTTCCTGTGGAGAGCGCCTCCTCTTGAGATGCGACGGGAACGCCGGGAATTCTTTCCCGACCACGCAGGGAAAGGATCCCTCCTCTCGAGCTAGGAGGCGGAAACGGGCTCCTCTGGATGTGGGCGGGACTCTCGTGCTTCCTCTCGAGTGGAGACGGGTATGTCGGGGAACTTCTTGAGTTGCAGCAAGGGTGTGAAGGACCCTTTGGAAGTTCCAGATGTTAGATGTGATTAGCCTCGAGACGCCTCAGGTGAAATGGGCCTCATCTCGCCTGGAGGGGAGAACCTCCTGGATTTTCTCGAGTTGCGGCAGGTGCTCTCGACTTACGACGGGGACCTCACTGGACCCGCTCTGGTGGCCTCAGGAAAGGCCAGTCCCCATGCGAGTTGCTCGGGGCCTCTCGGGATTCCTCTCCCGTCGATGCCGGGGCCTAAGACCTTGTGTGGAGTCGGTGCCGGAACCTGAGGATTCCTCTCCAGTGCTGACATGGATCTTGGGTACTTCTGGAGTCTCCCCAGGGGAGTCAGGCCTCGTCTCGTGTGGGGGCATGCACCTGCGCTTTCCCCCGAGCTGTGCTGCAGTGTCGCGCTTCCCTTCGCGTGGATCAAGGGATCTGTGCCTTCCCTCGAGGCTTTCCACGAGGCTTTCCCACAGGGCTGTCCCACGTGCCACCGTGGTGTGAGTCGATCCTCGGCTTGAAAGTCGAGGCAGTGCAGGGAAAACAGGTTTCCCTGGAATGGACTGAGACATCTGGGGACTCTGGGAATGGTGGCACGACCCTGGAGTTCCTCTCGCCTTTCCTGTGGAGAGCGCCTCCTCTTGAGATGCGACGGAAACGCCGGGAATTCTTTCCCGACACGCAGGGAAAGGATCCCTCCTCTCGAGCTTGGAGGCGGAAACGGGGCTCCTCTGGATGTGGCGGGACTCTCGTGCTTCCTCTCGAGTGGAGACGGGTATGTCGGGGAACTTCTTGAGTTGCAGCAAGGGTGTGAAGGACCCTTTGGAAGTTCCAGAGTTAGGTGTGATTAGCCTCGAGACGCCTCAGCAAAATGGGCCTCATCTCGCCTGGAGGGAGAACCTCCTGGATTTTCTCGAGTTGCGGCAGGTGCTCTCGACTTACGACGGGGACCTCAGGGACCCGCTCTGGTGGCCTCAGGAAAGGCCAGTCCCCATGCGAGTTGCTCCCGGGCCTCTCGGGATTCCTCTCCCGTCGATGCGGGGCCTAAGACCTTGTGTGGAGTCGTGCCGGAACCTGAGGATTCCTCTCCAGTGCTGACATGGATCTTGGGGTACTTCTGGAGTCTCCCCAGGGGAGTCAGTCCTCGTCTCGAGTGGGGGCATGCACGTGCGCTTTCCTCCCGAGCTGTAGCAGCAATGTCACGCTTCCCTTCGCGTGGATCAAGGGATCTGTGGCTTTCCCTCGAGGCTTTCCCACGAGGCTTTCCCACAGGGCTGTCCCACGTGCCACCGTGGTGTGAGTCGATCCTCGGCTTGAAAGTCGAGGCAGTGCAGGGAAAACAGGTTTCCCTGGAATGGACTGAGACATCTGGGGACTCTGGGAATGGTGGCACGACCCTGGAGTTCCTCTCGCCTTTCCTGTGGAGAGCGCCTCCTCTTGAGATGCGACGGAAACGCCGGGAATTCTTTCCCGACACGCAGGGAAAGGATCCCTCCTCTCGAGCTAGGAGGCGGAAACGGGGCTTCCTCTGGATGTGGGCGGGACTCTCGTGCTTCCTCTCGAGTGGAGACGGGTATGTCGGGGAACTTCTTGAGTTGCAGCAAGGGTGTGAAGGACCCTTTGGAAGTTCCAGAGGTTAGGTGTGATTAGCCTCGAGACGCCTCAGCGGAAATGGGCCTCATCTCGCCTGGAGGGAGAACCTCCTGGATTTTCTAGAGTTGCGGCAGGTGCTCTCGACTTACGACGGGGACCTCAGGGACCCGTCTGGTGGCCTCAGGAAAGGCCAGTCCCCATGCGAGTTGCTCGGGGGCCTCTCGGGATTCCTCTCCCGTCGATGCCGGGACCTAAGACTTGTGTGGAGTCGGTGCCGAACCTGAGGATTCCTCTCCAGTGCTGACATGGATCTTGGGGTACTTCTGGAGTCTCCCCAGGGGAGTCAGTCCTCGTCTCGAGTGGGGGCATGCACGTGCGCTTTCCTCCCGAGCTGTAGCAGCAGTGTCACGCTTCCCTTCGCGTGGATCAAGGGATCTGTGGCTTTCCCTCGAGGCTTTCCAGGGCTTTCCCACGAGGCTTTCCCACAGGGCTGTCCCACGTGCCACGTGGTGTGAGTCGATCCTCGGCTTGAAAGTCGAGGCAGTGCAGGGAAAACAGTTTCCCTGGAATGGACTGAGACATCTGGCGGACTCTGGAACTGTGGCAAGACCCTGGAGTTCTCTCGCCTTTCTGTGAGAGCGCCTCCTCTTGAGATGCGACGGGAACGCCGGGAATTCTTTCCGAACACGCAGGGAAAGGATCCCTCCTCTCGAGCTAGGAGACGGAAACGGGGTCCTCTGGATGTGGGCGGGACTCTCATGCTTCCTCTCAAGTGGAACGGGTTTGTCGGGAACTGTTTAAGTTGCAGCAAGGTGTGAAGGACCCTTTGGAAGTTCCAGAGTTAGGTGTGATTAGCCTCGAGACACGAAAAGCGGAAATGGGCCTCATCT
>NW_017216839.1:0-12926 GCF_001704415.2 Capra hircus | reverse complement strand
ACTAGCTTTGTTCGTAGTGATGCTTTCTAAGGCCCACTTGACTTCACATTCCAGGATGTCTGGCTCTAGGTGAATGTGAGTGATCACACCATCGTGATTATCTGAGTATTTTTTTTTGTACATTTCTTCTGTGTATTCTTGCCACCTCTTCTTAATATCTTCTGCTTCTGTTAGGTCCATACCATTTCTGTCCTTTATTGAGCCCATCTTTGCATAAAATGTTCCCTTGGTATGTCTAATTTTCTTGAAGAAATCTCTAGTCTTTCCCATTCTATTGTTTTCTCTATTCTTTGCATTGATCACTGAGGAAGGCTTTCTTATCTCTCCTTGCTATTCTTTGGCAGAGCTGAGTTTTTAATAAGGGACCAGAGGATTAGTGAAGGAGGTTGCTAATTTGGGTCACTTGGCTTTTTAGATAACTTAGTCCTTGGTGATTGTGGTAAGCTTTTCCCTACGCAGCAGAAAGATCAAAAGGATTCCAAAACCAAGGGCTGTAAACTTTGGCCCAAGGGGCCAAATTGGAAAGCAGCAGTTTTTTACAAACAAAAAAAATTTTGGAATATAGCCATGCCCATTTGTTGACATGCCTGTGTTGGCTTTCTTGTTACAGTGGCAAAGTTAAGACATTTGACAAAGACCATATATATGACCCACAAAACCTATTGCATTTACTGTTTAAAGTTTCTTTAAAACTTTCACAGGAAGTTTGTTGACTTCTTTCTGAAACATTAGACTACCTGATTCCTCCACTTCCAGAGTAATTTCTATGGAGGGAGAACACTGTGGATCTTTTGCTTCTAAGTGTGAGATTAGGGGCTTAATTAGTAGTTTTAAAAAATAATGCTTAAAACTTTCTTGAAAAACAAAAAACTAAATAGTATCAAATAAACAAAAAATAAATTTGTTTTATTTGCTTATTCTCCCAGGTGTTTATGTAAATTATGTGGCTGTAGAAACATATTAGAAATTAATGGCAAGCTCATGACAGGGCTTTTTTATGTTTCACATTTAATACATATTGTTATTACCATTTCAAGTGTATATTCTGAGTCTTCAAATTTAAATTTTCCTCTGGTGAAGCAAATAGCTTCTTAATTATTTGTGGCTCACTTTAATTAAATGTCATTGTAAGGTTATGATTTTAGGTGTCAGACTTTCCAACACTGGGACAAATGTTTGTAGAAGGATGAAAACAAACAAAAGTAACTCTTTTGTGGAGTAAGAGAACTCTTTCAAGAGACCTTTACTCTGCAAATAGTTGCTAAAGCAGCCCCTCTAATTTCCAGGGTAGCTTCATATTCACTAAACTGAGAAGGGGGGAAGTCCAGAATAAATAAGGATTCCCTGAGCTTTGGAGCCACGTGGCTGCACCTGAGCAGCCCTGTGTGGCTGCCACAGTCCAGAGCCTGTCAGGAGTCCCATTGAGAGAAAGCGGCTGAGGCCTCCAGTTCACCTGTTCTTCTAGGCACCCTCAGTCTCTCCGTGATTTACGTTCAGGCATTCAAGAGCTGAGTCTTCCTGCTTTGCATTGTCAGCTCAGTGGAATCTCATCTGGCCTCTGGTGGTTATTGATTTCAATTGAGAAACAGCCCTAGGAGACTCGTGCTTTCTGGAAGCTTGTTGTTGAGAAGAACATCACACTTTACTTTATACAGACTCTTTCTGTGTCTCCATGGGCAGGTCTTACTACCTGAAATAGTTGTGCTTCTCCTGACTCTTTTATTTTGTCTCATGACACTGACTTCTATAATTGTGCCACTTTGGCTCTCTAACATGTATAAAGGATTTGGTGGTATTTGTTGTTGACCCCAAATGTGGCTTAGCAGTAAAGAATCTGCCTGCAATGCAGCAGACCACCTGAAATGCAGGAGATGCGGGTTTGATCCCTGGTAGGGATGATCCCCTGGAGAAGGAAATGGCAACCCACTCCAGTATTCCTGCCTGAGAAATCCCATAGACAGAGGAACCTAGTGGGCTATAGTCCATGCGATCGCAAGAGCTGGACATGACTTAGCAGTGCCGCAACCACCACCAAACCAATACGCAGACTACCAGGTATTTCTCTGCAAAGATGAGTTTATTCGGAATTAGCAGAGAGCTGCAATCCAAGGTCTGCAACCACAGTAAGCCATGTGCAAGTCCCTACACAGCAAGGGAAGGAGACTGCTTTTATAGAGGGAAAAAAAGACTGGGAGAGCTGTAGTAAACAAACAGTCTGTGGCTTTTCACTGGCTGAGTCCTTGCAGAAAAATCTTTTTTCTACTGGATGGGCTCTGCTCTTCTGGCAAGGTGTGAGAGCTCCCCCTTCTGATCTCTTTATCCTATTTAATTGAGGCTTCTGTTTGTTGATTTCTCGCATTATTTTGTTGACCAAGTATATTGCTGGCTCTGGTAAGTTTTCCTATCCTTGTTTTCTCTTTACATCATTTTTTGTTTGTATATAAAATACTTTCTACAATTTAAAATATTTATACCCTATAACGTTTACAAGCCCTTATAAGCTGCCTGAATTTGTTTGGGACTTGGGCTTCATAAAAAGCAGTGGTCTTAAACTTGATCATGGGTTGGACTTACCTGGTTGTTGTTCAGTCACTAAGTTGTGTCTGACTCTTTGCAATCCCACAGGCTGCAGCACACTTGGCTTCCCTATTCTTCACTATCTCCCAGAGTTTGCTCAAACTCATGTCCATTGAGTCAGTGATGTCATCCAACCATCTCATCCTCTGTGGCCTTCTCTTGCCCTCGGTCTTTCCCAGCATCAGGGTCTTTTCCAATGAGTCAGTATTTCATATCAGGTGGACAAAGTGTTGGAGCTTCAGCTTCAGTCCTTCTATTAAATATTCAGGGTTTATTTCCTTTAGAATTGACTGGTTTGATCTCACTGCAGTCTAAGGGACTCTCAAGAGTCCTCTCCAACACAATTTGAAAGCATCAATTCTTTAGCACTCAGCCATCTTTATGGTCCAGCTCTCAAATCCATACATGACTACTGGAAAAACCATAGCTTTGACTATATGGATCTTTGTTGGTAAAGTGATGTCTCTGCTTTTTAATATGCTGTCTAGGTTGGTCATAGTTTTTCTTCAAAGGAGCAAGCGTCTTTTAATTTCATGGCTGCAGTCACTGTCCACAGTGATTTTGGAGCCCAAGAAAATAAGATCTGTCACTGTTTCTACTTTTTCCGCATCTATTTGCCATGAAGTGATGAGGCTAGATGCCATGATCTTTGTTTTTGGAATGTTGAGTTTTAAGTCAGCTTTTTCACTCTTCTCTTTCACCCTCATCAAGAGGCTGTTTAGTTCTTCTTTGCTTTCTGCCATTAGAGTGATATCACCTGCATAACTGAGTTAATATTTCTCCCTGGCAATCTTTTTTTTTTTTTTTTTTTTTTTTTGGCCATATGGCATGCTGGATCTTAGTTCCCTGACCAGGAATCAAGCCGACACCTCCTGTGGCAGAGTGTGGAGTCTTAACCACTAGACCACCAGGGAAAGTCCTTCTCTGGGCAATCTTGATTTCAGTTTGTGATTCATTCCGTGTGACTCACCTGGAAACCTTGTCAAAACACAGATGCCTGCCCTCCCCACAGTTTGTGATTCCATAGGTCTGGGTAGGGCCTGAGACTGGGCATTTCTAGCACATTTCCAAATGCTGATCCTGCTGGTCCCAGGAACTACACTTTGAGCTGTTGTTGTTGTGGCTTTTCAGTCACTAAGTCATATCTGATTCTTCGTGACCCACTATAGCCCACCTACTACTATAGCCCACCAGGCTCCTCTGTCCAGCAGGGATTTCTCAGGCAAGAATACTGAAGTGGGTTCCATTTCCTTCTTCAAGGGATCTTCCTGAACCAGGAACTGAACTCACATCTCCTGCATTAGCAGATGGATTCTTTACACCTGAGCTACCTGGGAAGCCCCGAGTATCACTATCAAAAACAATTTTTGATTATTATATTAGCAATAACTCTTCATATCAAGTGGCCAAAGTATTGGAGCTTCAGCTTCAGCATGAGTTCAAGAGTCGACTCGTTGGAAAAGACCCTGATCCTGAGAAAAAGCAAAAGGAGAAGGGGGTGACAGAGGATGAGATGGTTAAGATCGCATCACTGACTCAATGAACAGGAATTTGATCAAACCCTACGAGATAGTGGAGGACAGAGGAGCCTGGAGTGCTGCAGTCCGTGGCGTCTCATAAGAGTTGGACATGACTTAGTGACTGAACATGTACCAAGTGTTGAACTAGGTATTGTGGGGTAATGGCACTTGTCTTGAGGAAATTTTCTCATTGGCTGCACAGATGAGAAATACATATAAATGGGAAAGATGGACAATGTCTAGCCAATTGTTGATCAGGGCGAGAGCAATTCAATGTGAATATGAGTCTTTAAGAAGGAACACAGGATGACATAGAGCTTGAGCTAGTCTTTAAAGTAAGGATGGGGTTTGAAAGGTGAAATAAAGGATGGTGAGGAGGGGCCTTGTGGTTAGAAGATTCACCTAGGCAAAGGGCTGCTGCTGCTGCTGCATCGCTTCAGTCGTGTCCAACTCTGTGCGACCCCATAGACGGCAGCCCACCAGGCTCCCCAATCCCTAGGATTCTCCAGTCAAGAACACTGGAGTGGGTCGCCATTTCCTTCTCCAGTGCAGGAAAGTGAAAAGTGAAAATGAATTTGCTCAGTTGTGTCTGACTCTTAGTGACCCCATGGACTGCAGCCTACCAGGCTCCTCCATCCATGGGATTTTCCAGGCAAGAGTGCTGGAGTGGGGTGCCATTGCCCTCTTCAGGGTGAAGGGCTAGTACTGGGGAAAAAAACAAACAAACCATAAAGCCATGACCTGCTGCATCTCACCGAACAGAGTTAGAAACTCTCACTCTGGAGAGCAAGATGCCCTTCTTGGCCACAGAGAAGAGCATTCCCCCAAGTTGGAACTACCCTCCAATGTCATCCACTGCTGCTTTCCATTTGGTCAGACTCCTCACTGTTCCCTGACAACTTTCTCTACTTTGGAAGGCCTTTTCTCATCCTTTGTCCCTTTCCTGGGCTCCTTCACCTGACCTACACTTTTTTTCCTTTTTCTACCATCCCATACACAGCACAGCTCAGATGCTCCCAAGGACTTTATGAAAACACTCTGGTTCCTCCCTAAACCCTCCATGAGTGACTAGTGAATAGCTTACATTGACAAGGATATCATTCCTTCCCCCACTTACCTGTGTCTGAGTTGTTCTGCATGTGTGCTAAGTCGTTTCAGTTGTGTCCAACTCTTTGCAATTCTGTGGGCTCTAACCTGCCAGGCTTCTGTGTCCATGGGATTCTCCAGACAAGAACACTGAGTGGGTTGCTGTGCCCTCCTCCAGAGGATCCTCCCCACCCAGGGATCAAACCTGTGTCTCTTTTGTCTCCTTCATTGGCAGGCAGGTTGTTTACCACTAGTACCACCTGGGAAGCCCATTCAAATTGTACTCATCATCTGTAAATTGCAGTTTTCTCAGCTCTTTACCTGCGACAACTCCAGTTCTCAAAGTGTGGTCCAAAAACCAGTAATATCAATCAGCCATATCTGAGAACTTGCTGGAAATGCACATACTCTGCATACCCCACCCACCTAGACATGAATGGGAAACTCTGGGTTGGAGCCCAGCAATCTGAGGCTTCATAGACCTTCGGGCGATTCTGACAAATGGAGGAAAGCTAATTATTGGCAAGTGGCCCCTGAATCTGCCCCAGAGGGCTGCCTCCCCCTGGTGAAATCCCTGTTCACTCATTATTAACAGTCTATTTGAAGAGTTGAGATTTTGCGTTTGTTAGAAGATGAACAGTTTTGATTTCCTCAACAGTTTGCTTTAAAAACAAAATGAAGCTGTTCTCTTTGTAAGTTTAACATTTCATTGACTTTTTTTTTAAGATTTAAAATGTTTTATTTTTTATTTTTATTTTTTTTTAATTTTAAAATCTTTAATTCTTACATGCGTTCCCAAACATGAACCCCCCTCCCACCTCCCTCCCCATAACATCTCTCTGGGTCATCCCCATGCACCAGCTCCAAGCATGCTGTATCCTGCATCAGACATAGACTGGCGATTCAATTCTTACATGATAGTATACATGTTAGAATGTCATTCTCCCAAATCATCCCACCCTCTCCCTCTCCCTCTGAGTCCAAAAGTCCATTATACACATCTGTGTCTCTTTCCCTGTCTTGCATACAGGGTCGTCATTGCCATCTTCCTAAATTCCATATATATGTGTTAGTATACTGTATTGGTGTTTTTCTTTCTGGCTTACTTCACTCTGTATAATCGGCTCCAGTTTCATCCATCTCATCAGAACTGATTCAAATGAATTCTTTTTAACGGGCTGAGTAATACTCCATTGTGTATATGTACCACAGCTTTCTTATCCATTCATCTGCTGATGGACATCTAGGTTGTTTCCATGTCCTGGCTATTATAAACAGTGCTGCGATGAACATTGGGGTACATGTGTCTCTTTCAATTCTGGTTTCCTCGGTGTGTATGCCCAGCAGTGGGATTGCTGGGTCATAAGGTAGTTCTATTTGCAATTTTTTAAGGAATCTCCACACTGTTCTCCATAGTGGCTGTACTAGTTTGCATTCCCACCAACAGTGTAAGAGGGTTCCCTTTTCTCCACACCCTCTCCAGCATTTATTGCTTGCAGATTTTTGGATCGCAGCCATTCTGACTGGTGTGAAGTGGTATCTCATTGTGGTTTTGATTTGCATTTCTCTAACAATGAGTGATGTTGAGCATCTTTTCATGTGTTTGTTAGCCATCCGTATGTCTTCTTTGGAGAAATGTCTATTTAGTTCTTTGGCCCATTTTTTGATTGGGTCGTTTATTTTTCTGGAATTGAGCTGCAGAAGTTGTTTGTATATTTTCCGAGATTAGTTGTTTGTCAGTTGCTTCATTTGCTATTATTTTCTCCCATTCAGAAGGCTGTCTTTTCACCTTGCTTATATTTTCCTTTGTTGTGCAGAAGCTTTTAATTTTAATTAGATCCCATTTGTTTATTCATTGACTTTATCATGTAGTACAAATGACCACTTTTTTAAATGATTATAATTCAACCATAGATAATGAATGCTTTGGAGTGCTATAACAAATTAGATAATAACAATGATTTGATAGAAGTCAAGTTAGCCTAACAGTAGAAAGAAAAACCCTGCCAATTAAATTCATTTTTTAAAAACCATGTTTCATTTAAAGTAAATTATTTCCGTATCTAAAATTCTCTAATGCCTTAATTTTTGTCTAGTATTTGTGTACTTTCTCATGGGAAGATTTGCAAAAATAATGAGAAATTCAGTCTAAAACACTGCATTGTTCAATGATTTGCAGTGTATTGCTTATTGTCCAGTGAGATGGTAACTGCTTGACACCCAGATAGAATAGGTAAGAATGCTTTTTCTACACAGATTTGTACATATATGTTGGGTTAGCCAAAAGTTTGTTCAGGTTTTTCTGTAACATCGTATGGAAAAACTCAAATGAACTTTTTGGCCAACCCAATACATAACTCAGTGAGCTTTAATGGTTGTACTCCTGAAACCACCATCACAATCAAGATGTAGAACACTTCTGTTACCTTCCAAAATTTCTTTGCGTACTCTTGCATTCTGCCCACCCTGTACCCCTGGTCTCAGGGAACATGTTGTTTCTATGGATAAATTAACATTCTATAAAAATAGACCCATACAGTTTGCACTCTTTTGTTTCCAGCTTCTTGAACTTGGCATGATAATTTTGCCGCTCATCCATATTGTTGCATGTAGTAGTTACTCATTATTTTTCATTGCTGAGTCATATTCCACAGTATAGCTGCTGCTAAGTCGCTTCAGTCATGTCCAACTCTGTGCAACTCCGTAGATGGCAGCCCACCAGGCTCCCCCGTCCCTGGGATTCTCCAGGCAAGAACACTGGAGTGGGTTGCCATTTCCTTCTCCAATGCATGAAAGTGAAAAGTGAAAGTGAAGTCGCTCAGTGGTGTCTGACTCTTAGCAACCCCATGGACTGCAGCCTACCAGGCTCCTCCATTCATGGGATTTTCCAGGCAAGAGTACTGGAATGAGGTTCCATTGCCTTCTCCTCCACAGTATAGAGGTACCATGTTTTGTTGATCCATTTACTTATTGGTGGACATTTTTACTTTTTTAGCTATGGAAAATAATGCCTCAACAAACATTCATGTACAAGCCTTTGTGTGTTTTCATTTATTTTGAGTAAATCCCTGGTGAATGGTAGGTCATATGCTACACGTAAAAATGTTAACTTTTTTTTTTTTTAGAAACTGCCAGATTTCAAAAGAGTTATATGACTTTAAGTTTCTACCATCATATGTAAGACTTCAGTTGTTTTGCACTTAGTGTCATCAATCTTTCTTATTTTTGGTCACTCTGATGTGTGTAGCAGTATCTCATTGTGTATTTAATGTGCATTTCCCTGATGACTAGTAATATTGAACAGTTTTTTACATGCTTATTGGCCTTTTGTCTATCTTCTTTTGTAAATTATTCAAATAGCTTACCCCCTTTTTTCTTTGAGTTTTTTTTTCATTAAATTGTAAGAGTTCTTTATATTCTGGATATAAGTCCTCTAATGAGATATATATATTACAAGTACTTTTTCCCACTTAGTGTCTTGTCTTTTATTTTCTTAATCATGCCTTTCAAACAGCAAAACTTTTTCATTTTGATAAAGTTCATCTTAATTTTTTTCTGTAATATGTGTTTTTTATATCCTATCTAAAAAATTATTGCCTACCACTAGGTCACAAAACTGTCTATTTTTTAGATAAAATTTTTATAGTTTTAACTTTTACATTTAGGTTATCTATTCATTTTTAGTTAATTTTTGAGTGATGTTCATTTTATTTCCATAATGATATCCATTTGTTGAAAAGACAGTCCTTTTCCCCTGCCCC
Organism: Capra hircus; assembly: GCF_001704415.2. Taxonomy (NCBI): domain Eukaryota; kingdom Metazoa; phylum Chordata; class Mammalia; order Artiodactyla; family Bovidae; genus Capra; species Capra hircus. Next base: position 3,982 of record NW_017216839.1, on the reverse strand, counting down.
CCCCAGTAGCCTCTTTATCTTTATCAAAAGTCAACTAACCACAGAAGTGTACATCTATTTCTATATTCTATTCTGTTTCATTAATCTATATGTTTGTTCTTAATTCTGTACTATCTTCCAACTCATGAACATGGTCTATTTCTCCATTTATTTCACTTTTTAAAATAGTATTTCTCAGCTATATTCTCGACATTTTATTGTAGAGGTTTGCATTTGTTGTTATTTAGTTGCTAAGTTGTGTCCAACTCTTTCGCAACCCCATGGCCTGTAGTCCACCAGCCTCCTCTGTCCATGAGATTCCCCAGGCAAGAAGACTGGAATAGGTTGCTATTTCCTCCTCTGGGGGATCTTCCCAACACAGGGATCAAACCCATGTCTCCAGAGATTTGCATATCTTTTGTTAAATTTATTATGAAATATGTTATCATTTTTGATGCTACTGTAAATGAACTTGGCTTTGTAAATTTTATTTTTCTGACATTTGTTGTTAGTAAAAAAAAGCATACAATTGATTTTTAAATGTGACATTGTGTCTTACTACTTTTTAAGTTCACTTTTATATATGTATATAATACTTGTTTTTAAATTTCTGAGAATATAAATAATGATGTCACCCGAATATAGGGACAGTTTTACATCTTCCTTTCCAATATTTTTGCCTTTTATCTTTAGTGCATTGGGTAGGACCTTCAGCACAATATTGACTAGAAATGGTGAGAACGTTCATTCTTGCATTTTTCCCAGTCTTAGCGGGAAATAGCATAATATTTTATCATTGATGTTGATTGTTGGTTTTTAGTAGATGACATTTATCAGCTTGAGGAATTCTTCCATTCCTAGTTCACTAAGGGTTTTATCATAAATTAATATTGCATTTTATCAAAGGTTTTTTATGTATCTAGTGAAATGATACAGTTTTCTCCTTTATTCTGTTAATATGATAAATTACAAGGATTTTAGAGTACTAAACCAATTCTTCATTTGAATATTAAATGTAAGCACATCATGGTACATAATCCTATCCATTGAGTTTGTTTTTAATTTAGATATAATTGACCTAAAAAGCTACATGAGTTTCAGATGCACTGCATAGTGATTTGCATAGATTATGAACTGATCACCATGATAACTCTAGTAACCGTCTGTCCCTATATAAAGTTATTACAAGATTATTGATCACATTCCTTATGCTGTATATTCTGTCCCTGTGGCTTATTTATTTTTTAACTGGAGATTTTTACTCCTTAATCCCCTCCACCTATTTCACCCACTCCCCTCACCCTGTCCATTGAGTTCTTAATATTTTTTCTTATCTTTCAGTTCTGGAATTTGTTTCCTTATCAAATCTGCTATATCATCTTTAAAGTTTCCAGATTCATTCTGAGATTTTATTTTCTGATTTTTTTTACAAGGTTTTGTTCTTGTTATCGCCTTATAAATTTTGTTTTCTTTGATCATTCATGAAATATTGTTTCTGAAAAGTTATCTGTGGGAAAATTTGAAGCCAAGTACTCTTATCTGATTCTGCTTGACCCCTGGGCTCACTACTAACACAGTATCCACTTTATCCAATTTCAGTGCTTGAGATTTTCTTGGCCACCTAGAAAAGTCCAAGTCCTAGACTTACCCTAAAATTTAGATTCAACCCATGAGTGGCTGTCTTGGGAATTTGCCCTGTCCTGATCCTTTCAGGGCTGGGTGCTTTCTTGTGATTCTCTCTATCCCAAGAAACTGAGAAAATCACTGCTTGGCCTCTAAGCTGCCTTTGTTGGATGCCTCAAGGAAGAAGGAGTTTCAAATGCTAGACTCAGCACACTGGGTCACGGCTTTTCCAGGATTTCAGCAGGTAGTTTCTCACCATTTAGTTAGCTTTTTAGCACTTTGGGTGACTTTTTAAAAATGGTTTAAATTAGCTTTTTCAATTGTCTTCAGTGGGAGATGTGGTTTAAATTACCCAAAATAGATGCCCTGATGTTGCCTCCCTGACCCCTTTGAAAATGCCCCCTAGGTGACAGTCACACTGTGGATTCTGTGTCTGTTCCCTAGGTCATGTGCTTCGACCTGTTCTTTGGAGGAAAGGAGTCATTTCCCAAACATAATTATCCAGTTTTCTTCAGCCTGTCTCTCCCTTGTGGGCATCTTTTTATTTGGGGTTGAGCTGAGTCAATACAAATCCATCCTGTTCTACACACTCCAGGATGTGCATCCAAGCTCCTTGAGAAATCTTAAATTATTCCTCTCTAGGCTTGAGAGGAGAACTAAGTACATGGTTGTTACCCACAGTACATCAACAACTCTTTCCAAAGAAATTCTCTCAACTCCAACTTCCAGCCTCTTCAACTCCAGCCCTTTGATCCTCTCAAAGTAGATAGATGAGTGGCTAAAGGCTGCAAAACTGGTTTTCAGAAACTCCCCTTAATAAACATTTAGAGTCTGGGTGATTGGCACATATTGCCTTGGTTGCTAAAGGTGAAATATTTCAACATCCTATTATGTATTTTACAAATGTTTTCCCAGTTCATCATTAGCCTTTTGATTTTTCTATGGTGTTGTTTTGATGTAGCAATGTTAAATTTTAATGTAATGAAATTTTGTATGGTTTTCTGACTCTGACTCTGTTCTTTTTTAAAACACACACACACATTTGTACTTCTGATGTTATTTAAATATTTACCTATTTTTCTTCTGCTACTCTTATGAATTCCTTTCTACATTTAAATATTTAATCCACCTGGCATTTGACAAGTTATGGACTATATAATAACTTTTTTTTCCAAATGGTAAATCACCAAATACTTGTATGCATTTTTTTCTGTGTTTTTGTATTCTATTCCATCAATCTGTCTGACCATTCTTCTAATGATAATGTAATTGATTAATTGAAACCAAAATATGGATGCATTTGTCTAAGTGTTAACACTAATCCAATGATATCATTCTTTGTTAGACAATTGTTTTTAATTAAATAGCCTTATTCAAAGTGTTTCTATGAAATTATACTTAAAAAGTACATCACAGATTCTCTTTCATTTATAGTGTAGTTTTGATTGTCCAGTGACAGTTGGTGATGGTATATGTGTGGGAAACTCCCAGTTTTCATGATCCAGCCAAAGGAAGCTTTAAGCTGTAAACAAAACATGTTGAGATGGTGCCAATGTCCGATGACAAGTTGGAATTTCACCTGCTACTAGTCAAAGAGTCTGGTTTCTGTGATGTTCTCACAGTGAAATTCAAAGCTAATAATTAACTGGCTGTGTTAACAAGACAGAATGACTGGAAGCAGCTGATTCTTGTGGCTCAGACACAGTGCATTCATGTTTTAAGCATCAGGAACATTGTTGTTAATAGCGAGCAGGACTTCTGGGCTAAGGGTCCTGAAAATGAACCTAAATGCTTTGAGCAGTTTCATGCTCAGAGCACCCAAGGGGACTGCGTGGTCATCTTTGAGCTACGTTAGAATCTCCTTCATCTGAAATAGAATTCCACCTGCCACGAATAAGAGTATAATTCATTTTGGGATATCCTGAACTGGTTATATTTCCCTGTTTGCGGGAGTGGATAAAATATACAGAAAGGAGTTTGTACAATATTATCATGAATTTTCATTTTTGTTTACTAAATTATATAAGAAGATAGTTTTATAAGTACTTAGAAGCATTTTAATACATTATTTACTTATTCCCTACTTTTTCCTAAAATTATTTGAGAGTTTATAAAATGTAAGAAATATGTTTCATTTTGTAAGATAGTAATATCAAAGCCAAAGAACAATAAGGGTCAGATAGAAAAGTCAAGGGGGAATAAAATACAGAGAAATGTACACTCTTTTTATCCTTTCATAATTGTAACGTCACTGCACACGGACTCTGAATTTTACTGGGCTGAGAGAAAAGAGGTGAATGTGCCGTTTCATAAAAGTCTCATTGCTCAGAAAAGAAAAAACAAACCAGTTACTTAGAGAAACAGCTTTTCATAGGCATAT
>NW_017216838.1:0-12928 GCF_001704415.2 Capra hircus | reverse complement strand
GCCAGGGAAAAACAGCAGCGAGGCTTGGGCCGTGAAAGAGACGGTGGGGCTCTGAGGTCCACCCTGGCCCACTGAGTGACTTGGGAGAACAAGGCAAGCAGGGGCTGAATGAGCCAGCTTGGTCCGATAGCCTGAAGGTGGCGGGTAGAGGGGGTCACAGAGGCAGAATGGAGACTATGAACTGGTGTCAATACTCCTCAAAACTGGCCGCCTGACACTGTCTGTCCTCGAGGAGTCCACCTGGACTCATGGAAACATCCAGCTCCGCTCTGAGCGGACATCACCTGTGTGGGGGAACCAAGCGCGTGCACATGCCAAGCCTGTCCGGGTTAGCAGTGATCTGCATCGTTGTCTGGTTTCAAAGGAGGGGGCCCAGAAAGAATCATGGAAGATGCTCTTGTTGGAGGAAACGTTTGGGAGCCTGGCTGACAGCCTCCCTCTGGGCTTCACTGAGAAGAGGTTGAACCACACCCATGGCCTGACGTCTGGGTTCCTGGGATAAGCGGCTGTAGCACCTGCTACATGCAATGACCAGGCAGAGTCTTCATAATACATGACTCCACAGTGTTAGAGGGATGAGGTCTCAAGTCCCATAAAGCAGGAAGAGGCTCTTTGTGGACCAGTATTCATAGAATAGCTTCCACGCAGACAAAACTGAAATGAAGCTGAGCAACCCTCTCAACATGTATTAACCAGTGAGGATGGGAGGCCTGCAGCCCAGCCAGCCACACCACACTGGTGCTGAGAACCGGGCCTGCCACCAGGAAGACTGGGGGCCACACAACAGCCGCGCCACCGTCCACAGGCCTGGAGGACCTGGCCCGCAGCAGGAGAGACCTGTTGGCCTCTCCAGATGTGCAAGGACCTGGGGGGCCCTGGACAACACAGCGCTCTCCCTGGGGCTGGGAGACGGCAGCTCTGGTCCAGTCAGGAGGCCGGGTCCGCATCCCGGCTCTGCCACTCCCGGCCTGGGGAGCTGGTGCTTCCAGGTGCCGAGCGGGGTAGGCAACAGCAGCCACCTCCCAGGGCCACCGAGAGTTACACGAGATATGAGTGAAAGACTCTTAACACCACGGCATATAATACCACCCTTTATTATTTCTTTACTGCAGTAAAAAGTGATTCTATTTCTAGAGACCAAACAGCATCCCAGACACTCTTGGAAGAGAATTCCTTTTGTTCCTGAGCCTCTGTGACTGATCTGAAATCTGCTCACCTGCACAACAGAGACGGCCTCGTAGTCGGGGCGGGCTGAGGGCTCCCTGCTGAGATCCGCTCCCTATGGAAACCGGCACCGTGTGGGGCCCTGCCCCACCACAGGGAAACACATTCCTGGACCACAGAGCCAACAGGGGACCTTGGAACTGGCCTCAGACTTTTCACACTCCAAGCACACCGGACGCCACACACTGTGGCCAGTCCCTGGTGAGCTGTCTGGGGAGTGGTGGGCAGGAGCCTGGGAGCTGGGGAGGGGGCAGTAAGAATCCCGGGGACCTCAGAGACTGACAGAAAGATGCGAATTCTGCCCCACCACTAACTGGGCTTCCCAGGTGGCACAAAAGTAAAGAATCTGCCTGTCAATACAGGAGATGCCAGAGACACGGGTTTGATCCCTGGATCGGGAGGATCCCCTGGAGGAGGGCAGAGCAAGTACACTTGCCTGGGAAATCCCAAGGACAGAGGATCCTGGAGGGCAACAGTCCATGGGGTCACAAGAGTTGGACACAAGTGAGCGACTAAGCCTACACGCCACCCTAACTGTGTGACCTGGGCCTGCTTCCTCCTCTGAAAACACGAAGGGCAATTCTAGCCGAGAGCCCTGGAGGCACCCCTCCCCGCTGAAGGCAGACCACAGGCATGGAACGATCTGACTCGGGGCCTGGGCTGGCCTGATCCTGCCCTAAGAGTCTGTAGAAACAGTGCGCATCTCCAAAGCTCCGGACCACCCAGAGCAGCTCGTCTCCAAGACGTCTTCCCTTTCAGAACCATTTCCCACCGTTCTCTGTTTCTAATGAGCCCCGTGGCCTGACCGAAGACCTGTTTGTTACTCTGAAAACAGCAGAGACTCACAGTCAGTGGTAAAGATTGCAATCTTAGTGGCTCCCCAACCTGGGGCTCCCCGGGTCTGGGAGGGAAAGAGCTGCACCGGCTCCCGGAGAAGAGCAGCCGCTGTCCCGCTGAGGCCAGGCATGTCCTCACCTCTCCTTCACCCGGCTCTGGTGGGCTCCAGGACCACTGCTCCTGTCAGACCAGTTCCTTCCAGGTCCTTCCCACCTGACAGCCCCTCTGCCAGTCATCCCAGTCCGCCTGAACCCAGGCGGGCCCAGGGACAGGTACAGGCCTCAAAGGTGCAGACGCCAACTGGAATTCCCCTCTGGAGGCCAGAGAAGAAAGACGAGAACCACCGCGGAGGTGAAGGGGTTTGCCAGCAGTGGCCACAGGCTCTTCCAGGCCAGGCGGGGGCGGGAAGGGATGGCCTCGGGAAAGCAGGGCCGCGGGCCTGCAGCACGCAAGGCTCCACTTGGTGGGCTCCTGGCTGCCGTACGCGTGCCCCGCGTTCGGAGAAACACGACGGTCCTGGCTGAGGCAGCCCCGTGCCGGCGCCGTAATAAGGGGCCCAGCCTGCATTGGCACACTCGGAGAACATTCTCCGCCGCACTGAAGGCTGTGGGGTGAGAGAATGACGCAGGCTGAGGATGGGGCCCTGCCAGCCCCTACGGCACAGGCAAATGGCAGGAAAAGGTCCATCCTGCCCGGAGCTGGGTCCCCCGTCCCCGGGCCCCATCCTGTCGGGGCAGCACTCCACGACCAGGCTACGGCGCTGTCACCACACTCTGCTCGCCATGGTCCACGCTCCAGAGGCGGTAGAACTCGGCAAAGTCCACGTAGGGCTCCACGCGGCCGTCCTCGCCGGGCGGCAGGGAGTGGGCGGGCCGGGAGCGGAAGAGGCCCCCGTCCGAGCTGGAGCTGCTGCTCTGGGTGTGCGTGTCGGTGGACTGCAGGGTCAGGGTCGGGCTCTGGCTGTGGGCACGACAGAGGCAAGTCAGTCCACAGGCCTTGGCTTCTGGCCTGGGGACACACGGCGCCTGCCTTGGCCAATCCCTCTGGGCACAGGCCTCTCTGACAAAGGCCATCACGAAAGCCAGCCTGGCCAGGTGTTCTTTGGGGCAGGTGAAAAGTGAAAAGCATTTGCGAAGTTCTCGCTATAAGTGGCTATTTAAATTACCTGGAATTAAGTAAAACGGACCACTCATGCCAGTGCTCAACAATCACGAGGGGCTAGTGGCTGCTGTGTGGGACACAGAACGCGTCGCCCTCCGAGCTGCGCTGAGCCATCCATTCCAGCCTCTCTGAATCCACCCTACGCCAGACCCCACTGACTGCAGGGAGGCCAGCATTCTTCTCCCAGGAAACCTCCTCACTCCTCCTCCTCGTTCCTCTCACTGCTGGGTCAGGACAGGCCCCCCTCAGGCACCCACCCTCAGAGCCTGTAACATCTGGGAATTACCTGCCAACCCACCGTCCTGCAAATGTCGCGCACTGCCTAGCACTCTGCACTGGGCCAGCCCCGGGGGCCCAACTAAGCTCCAGCGCGGGGTGGAGGAAAGAGGCTGTTTGGGGTCCTGGGGAGCCGGAGGCACAGAACAGCTAGTCTCCCTGCCTGGTCCGGGACGACCGCTACCACTCCCGGCCTTTGTGGACACAGCTGGTGGCTCTGCTGCAGGGGCGGGGAGATGCCCATTACTCAGTGGCCTGGCAGGCCCCTTGATCCCACAGTGGCAGTGGCGGGGGAGGCGGGCAGGGAGCTGGAAAGGCCCCCTGCAAGGCAGAGGGAAATCTTACTGGTGGCCCTTCCAACTGGCCAGCTCCTGAGTGGGCCGGGTGTGGCATCTCTATTATTCTCTGCGGGGGCTGGAATGTGGAAACCGGACCCACCCCCTGCTGTGGCAGCTGGTTGGGGGGCGGGACACACTCCCCAGAATGGAGGGGGTGGGGTGGACACCAGACCTGTCAGGCAGGTCTGCCCTTCGGAGTGAGGAGAAGGCCTGCCTGCCACACCCCCAGGATCCAGACCCCCCAGCTCCAGCCACCCCTCCCCAAGCCTGAAACTAGAGGCCTCACTTCAAAGCTAACACTGGACACTTTCAGTCAGAGCGCACCAGCTCCCACGGGCCAGCACAGGTCAAACAATGCCCCACAAGCACGGGCGCCATGGGGTGGCCTCCCAAACCACACACTCTGAGCCGGGAGCAAAGAACAAGAGGAAAACATTCCTATTAAATGAAAACTGACCCGCGGCACCTGCAGGAAGAAGTGAACGGCAGGCTGTCGGCATGAACCGCCTGTCCCCACCCTTCTGCCCGGCTTCAGGGAGCTGCTGGAACCAGATCTACGCAGGCCTACCCAGGGATGTGGAGTTGGGGAGTTCGAGAGGAACAAGACCCTACAGGATGCGGCCTGTGGCCACTCCATCCAGGGATCGAGGGCTGTCCTGGGGAAGCAGGCCTGCCTGAAAGCGGCTGGGGGTGGGGGTGGATGCTTACTTGGTGAGGGTGGGAGTGGCCTCGTCCAGGGTGGAAGCGCTGTGGGCCCCCGTTGACCAGCTGGCCCTGGGAGGGCATGACGAGGGACAGAGTCACGCTGGTCTTGCTGGTGCTCTGGGCGCTCGAGTAAGGCACGGACACGGGGTACACGCGTCCTCCAGCGGCTATGGGAGGAAGAGAGTGGTGGGCCACAGGATGCAGCTGGTGGGGAACCCTGGGGTGGCAGGAAGAGGACTGCGCCGGGAGCTGAGAAGATGGGCAGGGGCCCGGCTTGGTGCCCCGAGCTCGGCCCTCTGCCTCTTGGGACGGCGAAGGAGTATTTGGCAGAGACAAGGTCCTGGCCAGGCGGGGGCCTGCTCTCAGCAGCAAAGCATCGCTGGTGCTCAAGCAGGAGAAAAACACCAGGGCTGCGCTGCCTCAGTGAAAGGGTTACTGCATGGCTTCCCACGACGCTTTAACCCGAGGGCTAAGAATGCTCCTGGGTGAGCTTGGCCCAACAAAAATTGCGGGGGACTACCCGTGAAGGGTTAAGTCTTGGGAGCTGCTCGGCGTTATGCAGAGCCCTAGGACATGTGCCTAAGCTCCCTGTCCCGCCACCCTCAAGAATTTTTATAGCCCTTAAGGCTCCAAGATGTTTGGTTTTGGCAACATGTCATAGAAGATAGATTAGCTTATTGTGATCTGTATACAATGGTACGGGTCTGGTGATTGTATCTGGAGATGAAAAACAATCTTGTAAAGGTCAGAAATCACGTATTTTATCCTATATATGCTGCAGCATAATAAAGCAAGGTATCAGCCATTTTGGTCTGATCCTCTCAACCCCATCTTTTGTCTCTCTCTTATTTTCTTAGCGGGGACGCTCCGTTCTCTCCCTGTGCAGGTGCGACTCTTGCTTGTGCTGGCCGCGGCAGGTGGCGCCCAACGTGGGGCTGTTCGACAGTTTTCCTCGCCACTACTCTCATTAATTGAAAAGAGTGAGTATATAAGTATACAAGTGCATTAACATAGAGGAGGAGTAGTAAGGTATATAGTTGAGAGTATAAATATGGGACAGACGCATAGTCGTCAATTGTTTGTACATATGCTATCTGTAATGTTGAAACATCGGGGAATCACTGTTTCCAAACCTAAACTAATCAATTTTCTTTCATTTATTGAGGAGGTTTGCCCTTGGTTCCCCAGAGAAGGTACAGTAAATTTGGAGACATGGAAGAAGGTAGGGGAACAAATCCGGACTCATTATACTTTACATGGCCCTGAAAAAATCCCTGTTGAAACTTTATCCTTTTGGACACTAATTCGTGATTGTCTGGATTTTGATAATGATGAATTAAAACGTTTAGGAAATTTATTAAAACAGGAAGAAAATCCTCTCCATGTTCCTGATTCGGAACCCAGGTATGCTGTTCCCGAGGGAGTTGAAGGTGATCCTCCGCTTCCTAATTTATTGCGTCCTTCGGATAATGATGATTCACTTTCCTCCACAGATGAGGCAGAATTAGACGAAGAAGCTGCTAAATACCATCAAGAAGATTGGGGTTTTTTAGCACAAGAAAAGGGGGCGTCAACATCTAAAGATGAATTGGTTAAATGTTTAAAAAACCTCACTATTGCTTTACAGAACTCAGGAATCAAGTTTCCTAGTAACAATGCCAAATCTCCTTCTGCTCCGCCTCTTCCCCCTGCTTATGCTCCTTCTGTTGTGGCTGGTCTCGATCCCCCTCCAGGGCCCTCTCCACCATCTGAAAACATGTCTCCGCTGCAGAAGGCATTGAGACAAGCACAGCGACTTGGTGAGGTTGTCTCTGATTTTTCTCTTGCTTTTCCTGTCTTTGAAAATAACAACCAGCGTTATTATGAATCACTGCCTTTTAAGCAACTAAAAGAGTTAAAGATTGCTTGTTCACAATACGGTCCTACCGCTCCATTCACCATTGCTATGATAAAAAATTTGGGTACTCAAGCTTTACCCCCAAATGATTGGAAACAAACAGCTAGGGCTTGTCTTTCAGGGGGAGATTATTTACTATGGAAATCTAAATTTTTTGAACAATGTGCTCGTATAGCTGATGTTAACCGACAGCAAAATATACAAACCTCCTATGAAATGTTGATTGGTGAAGGCCCTTACCAGGCTACTGATACTCAACTTAATTTCTTACCTGGTGCATATGCACAAATATCAAATGCAGCTCGGCAGGCATGGAAAAAACTTCCTAGCTCCAGTACTAAGACAGAAGATCTTTCAAAAATCCGACAGGGACCTGATGAGCCTTACCAAGACTTCGTGGCACGGCTTTTAGATACTATAGGTAAGATAATGTCAGATGAACAGGCTGGGATGTTATTGACAAAACAATTGGCTTTTAAAAATGCTAACTCTGCCTGTCAAGCTGCCTTAAGACCTTATCGTAAAAAGGGAGATCTGTCTGATTTTATTCGCATTTGTGCTGATATTGGACCCTCCTACATGCAAGGCATTGCTATGGCAGCAGCATTACAAGGAAAAAGCATAAAGGAGGTACTTTTTCAGCAGCAAGCCCGGAATAAGAAAGGACTTCAAAAGTCAGGTAATTCTGGTTGTTTTGTTTGTGGTCAACCTGGCCATCGGGCGGCAGTGTGCCCTCAAAAACAACAAAGCCCTGTTAACACTCCTAATTTGTGCCCACGATGTAAAAAAGGAAAACATTGGGCACGGGATTGCCGTTCTAAAACGGATATTCAAGGTAATCCTTTGCCCCCGGTTTCGGGAAACTGGGTGAGGGGCCAGCCCCTGGCCCCAAAACAATGTTATGGGGCAACGCTGCAGGTTCCAAAAGAACCATTGCAGACCTCTGTCGAGCCACAAGAGGCAGCGCGGGATTGGACCTCTGTGCCACCTCCTACACAGTACTAACTCCCGAGATGGGGGTTCAAACCCTTGCCACAGGAGTGTTTGGGCCTTTACCTCCAGGGACAGCTGGATTGCTCTTGGGGCGCAGCAGTGCGTCTTTAAAAAGAATACTTATTCATCCTGGTGTAATTGACTCTGATTATACAGGAGAGATAAAAATATTAGCCTCCGCTCCTAATAAAATTATTGTAATCAATGCAGGACAACGTATAGCTCAACTCCTTTTAGTTCCATTAGTTATACAAGGAAAAACAATTAATAGAGACCGTCAAGATAAAGGTTTCGGGTCATCTGACGCCTATTGGGTGCAAAATGTTACCGAGGCACGACCAGAACTTGAGCTACGCATTAATGGTAAGCTTTTCCACGGAGTGCTTGATACAGGGGCCGATATTAGTGTTATTTCTGATAAATACTGGCCTACTACATGGCCTAAACAGATGGCTATTTCCACTCTTCAAGGTATTGGCCAAACTACCAATCCAGAACAAAGCTCGTCCCTTCTTACTTAGACAGATAAAGACGGCCATACGGGTCAATTTAAGCCTTATATTCTGCCCCATCTTCCAGTTAATCTATGGGGGCGTGATATATTAAGCAAAATGGGTGTTTATTTATATAGTCCTTCACCCACCGTAACAGATTTGATGTTAAATCAGGGATTACTTCCAAATCAAGGTTTGGGTAAACAACATCAAGGCATCGTTTTACCCCTTGATTTAAAACCTAATCAAGAGCAAAAAGGCTTGGGGTGTTTTCCCTAGGGACCTCTGATTCTCCTGTGACACATGCCGATCCTATTGATTGGAAATCTGAGGAACCGGTATGGGTCGATCAGTGGCCCCTAACACAGGAAAAACTTTCTGCCGCACAACAGCTGGTGCAGGAACAGCTGAGGCTTGGACATATTGAACCCTCTACCTCTGCTTGAAATTCCCCAATTTTTGTTATTAAAAAAAAGTCTGGGAAATGGAGATTGCTACAAGACCTTCGTAAGGTAAATGAAACAATGATGCATATGGGAGCCCTACAACCTGGGTTACCCACTCCTTCTGCTATACCTGATAAATCCTATATCATTGTTATAGATTTAAAAGATTGTTTTTACACCATTCCTCTTGCACCTCAAGATTGTAAAAGATTTGCCTTCAGTTTACCCTCTGTTAACTTCAAAGAGCCTATGCAACGTTATCAATGGAGAGTCCTCCCGCAAGGAATGACTAATAGCCCTACGTTGTGCCAAAAATTTGTTGCTACAGCATTAGCTCCCGTTCGTCAACGCTTTCCTCAGCTATATTTAGTTCATTATATGGATGATATATTATTAGCTCATGCTGACGAACAGCTATTGTATCAAGCTTTTTCTATTCTAAAAAAACACTTAAACCTTAATGGTCTTGTTATTGCTGATGAAAAAATTCAAACTCATTTTCCTTATAATTATTTGGGTTTCTCCTTATATCCTCGCGTTTATAATACTCAATTAGTAAGATTACAGACTGACCATTTAAAAACTCTAAATGATTTTCAAAAACTTCTAGGAGACATTAACTGGATACGCCCTTATTTAAAACTACCCACTTATACCTTGCAGCCTTTGTTTGATATCCTTAAAGGTGACTCTGACCCTGCGTCACCCCGAACACTTTCTTCAAAAGGGCGATCAGCCTTACAATCAATAGAGGAAGCTATTAGACAACAACAGATTACTTATTGTGATTACCAACGATCATGGGGTTTATATATACTTCATACCCCCGAGCACCCACAGGGGTTCTCTATCAAGATAAACCTTTGCGATAGATATATCTGTCTGCTACTCCAACTAAACATCTGCTCCCTTACTATAAACTTGTTGCAAAAATTGTAGCAAAGGGACGTCACGAGGCCATCCAGTATTTTGGAATGGAACCCCCCTTCATTTGTGTTCCTTATGCTTTAAAACAACAAGATTGGCTTTTTCAATTTTCAGATAATTGGTCTATAGCTTTTGCAAATTACCCGGGACGGATTACTCATCATTACCCTTCTGATAAATTGTTACAATTTGCTAGCTCTCATGCCTTTATTTTTCCAAAAATAGTTCGCCGACAACCTATTCCCGAAGCGACACTTATATTTACAGATGGATCTTCTAATGGTACTGCAGCTTTAATTATTAACCATCAAACTTATTACGCACATACCAGCTTTTCTTCTGCTCAGGTTGTGAAATTATTTACAGTCCACCAAGCATTACTAACTGTACCTACTTCCTTTAATTTATTTACAGACAGCTCCTATGTGGTCGGTGCCTTACAGATGATTAAAACTGTTCCAATTATCGGCACCACCTCTCCTGAAGTTCTTAACTTATTTACATTAATTCAACAGGTCCTCCACTGTCGCCAACACCCCTGTTTCTTTGGGCATATTCGTGCACACTCCACCCTTCCTGGTGCCCTCGTACAAGGCAATCACACTGCGGACGTTCTTACTAAACAAGTGTTTTTTCAATCAGCTATTGATGCAGCTCGAAAATCCCATAACTTACATCACCAAAATAGTCATTCTCTACGGTTGCAATTTAAAATTTCCCGTGAAGCTGCACGGCAAATTGTTAAATCTTGCTCTACTTGTCCTCAATTCTTTGTTCTCCCCTCAATATGGTGTCAACCCTCGAGGTCTACGCCCTAATCACCTCTGGCAAACGGATGTTACTCACATTCCTCAATTTCGGCGTCTTAAATATGTTCATGTCTCTATTGACACTTTTTCCAATTTTCTCATGGCCTCTCTTCATACTGGAGAATCGACACGTCACTATATTCAACATTTGCTGTTTTGCTTTTCTATTTCAGAAATCCCACAAACCCTTAAAACAGATAATGGACCTGGTTATACTAGCCGTTCTTTTCAACGTTTTTGTCTTTCTTTTCAAATTCATCATAAAAACAGGAATTCCATATAACCCACAGGGCCAAGGTATTGTGGAACGAGCTCATCAGCGTCTCAAACATCAACTATTAAAACAAAAAAAGGGGAATGACTTGTATAGCCCCTCACCGCATAATGCCTTGAATCATGCTCTTTATGTTTTAAATTTTTTAACTTTAGACGCAGAAGGCAATTCAGCAGCCCAGCGTTTTTGGGGAGAACGATCCTCATGCAAAAAACCACTTGTACGATGGAAGGATCCACTTACCAATCTGTGGTATGGGCCAGACCCTGTACTAATATGGGGACGAGGGCATGTTTGTGTCTTTCCACAGGATGCCGAAGCACCGCGTTGGATACCGGAAAGGCTGGTACGCGCGGCAGAGGAACTCCCTGACACATCAGATGCGTCGCATGACACTGAGCGAGCCCACGAGTGAGCTGCCTACCCAGAGGCAGATTGAGGCGTTGATGCGACATGCTTGGAATGAGGCTCATGTACAACCTCCAGTGACACCTATTAATATACTGATCATGTTATTATTATTGTTACAGCGGATACAAAACGGGGAGGCTGCGGCTTTTTGGGCATACATTCCCGATCCACCCATGATTCAATCCTTAGGATGGGATAAAGAAACAGTACCTGTATATGTCAATGATACAAGTCTTTTAGGAGGAAATCAGATATTCACATTTCTCCTCAGCAAGCCAATATTTCCTTTTATGGTCTTACTACACAATACCCTATGTGCTTTTCTTATCAATCACAGCATCCTCACTGTATACAGGTGTCAGCTGATATATCCTATCCTCCGAGTGACTATTTCTGGCATTGATGAAAAAACCGGAAAAAGATCATACCGTAACGGAACTGGACCTCTCGACATTCCGTTTTGCGGCAGACGTCTAAGCATCGGCGTAGGAATAGACATTCCTTGGACTTTATGTCGAGCACGGGTCGCATCAGTGTATAACATCAACAATGCCAATGCCATCCTTTTATGGGACTGGGCACCTGGGGGAAAACCTGATTTCCCCGAATATCGAGGACAGGCATCCACCCATTCTCTCTGTAAACACTGCTCCTATATTTCAAACTGAACTGTGGAAACTTTTGGCTGCTTTTGGTCATGGCAATAGTCTATATTTACAACCCAATATTAGTGGGAGTAAATATGGAAATGTAGGAGTTACGGGGTTTTTATATCCTCGAGCTTGTGTCCCTTACCCGTTTATGTTGATACAAGGCCATATAGAAATAACACTGTCATTGAATATTTATCATTTAAATTGTTCTAATTGCATACTTACTAATTGCATAAGAGGTGTTGCTAAAGGAGAACAAGTTATAATAGTAAACAACCTGCTTTTGTCATGTTACCCTGTTGAAATAACTGAAAAATGGTATGATGAGACTGCTTTAGAATTGCTACAACGCATTAACACGGCTCTTAGCCGCAAGGAAAGAAGTGTGAGCCTGATTATTCTGGGTATAGTATCTTTAATCACCCTTATAGCAACTGCTGTTACTGCTTCTGTATCCTTAGCACAATCCATTCAAGCTGCTCATACTGTAGATTCCTTGTCATATAATGTTACTAAAGTAATGGGAACTCAAGAAGATATAGATAAAAAGATAGAAGATAGATTATCAGCTTTATATGATGTAGTTAGAGTTCTAGGAGACCAAGTTCAGAGTATTAATTTTCGCATGAAAATTCAATGCCATGCTAATTATAAATGGATTTGTGTTACAAAAAAGCCTTACAATACATCTGATTTTCCGTGGGATAAGGTGAAAAAACATCTACAAGGAATTTGGTTTAATACTAATGTTTCTTTAGATCTTTTACAATTGCATAATGAAATTCTTGACATCGAAAATGCTCCAAAAGCTACTTTGAATATAGCTGAAACTGTTAATAATTTTTTACAAAATTTATTTTCTAACTTTCCTAGCCTTCATTCACTGTGGCGAAGTATAATTGCTGTGGGCACGGTTCTGACTGTTGTGCTTATCATAATTTGTCTAACTCCTTGTCTTATTCGTAGTATTGTTAAAAAATTTCTACAGATGAGAGTTTTAATACATAAAAACATGTTGCAACACGACATCTTATGGAGTTTTAAAAATAAAGAGAGGGAGCTGCGGGGGACTACCCGTGAAGGGGTTAAGTCTTGGGAGCTGCTCGGCGTTATGCAGAGCCTAGGACATGTGCCTAAGCTCCCTGTCCCGCCACCCTCAAGAATTTTTATAGCCCTTAAGGCTCCAAGATGTTTGGTTTCGGCAACATGTCATAGAAGATAGATTAGCTTATTGTGATCTGTATACAATGGTACGGGTCTGGTGATTGTATCTGGAGATGAAAAACAATCTTGTAAAGGTCAGAAATCACGTATTTTATCCTATATATGCTGCAGCATAATAAAGCAAGTATCAGCCATTTTGGTCTGATCCTCTCAACCCCATCTTTTGTCTCTCTCTTATTTTTCTTAGCGGGGACGCTCCGTTCTCTCCCTGTGCAGGTGCGACTCTTGCTTGTGCTGGCCGCCGGCGCGCAAAAAATAT
>NW_017216837.1:0-12928 GCF_001704415.2 Capra hircus | reverse complement strand
TTGATATTGTTACAGTAATTCTATGAGATTAAAAATTTAGAAAGAACAAGAAAAAGGTATTTCTTGTATTCTTTTTATATACCCCTGATACATGTAAAATATTCAAATATATGCTGAATACTCAATAAAGTCTTATACATATCAGGATAGAGATCTGAGATATGGTATATCTTTTTTATTTTCTACTTGATTTTTAAAATTTACATGGAAGAATAAGTGTGTGACAATTTCCAAGAAAATTATTAAATAGAAGGCCAATGTGAGTGAAGATATTAAATATAGTAAAGACATACCCTTGTCTGGTCTCTTGCTGTGTACACATCCTGTGTCCTTAGGCACATGTAGCATCCTTCACACCACACTGGCCCCTCAGTGCTGCTCAGAGAACCTTACAGTTACCTCCATCAGCTCCCATTGCCATTTGCCTTCCTCCCAGCTACTATAAAACCTTTTCCAACTTCTTTAAAAATTACATTTGTAAAAAATATATATATTTGTCCAATTACTCCAAATAAGCCCCCAGATGCAAATCTCTTATGTCACTGAAGTCATCAAATATAAACTATATAATCTCTTAACATAAAACACAGAAATTCAAGTTTTATTACCTCCACCTTTGACTTGTCAGTGCATGGCTAAGTGTTCTTCCAAAGTTTGCATTTATACAGATATTTTAAAGGAAAAATTTGAGAGAGAGACTTTTCTAGTAACAATGGAAGAATATATGACTCAGAGCATTCCATAAGCAATTCTCTACCATAAAAGAACTATGAACATTTATGCCTAAATTTGCAAAGGAAACTTGAAATCTGGCACAAATCCATAAAAATCTCTGATCTGTTAAATGATATCCTCTGTAGGGATACCCTCTATACATATAAATGATATAGTAGGAGTAGCCTCCACTCATACTAACACTCATACTAACCTAGTGCAAAATAAGGTCTCACACTGTTTGTATAGAAACAACTTCACCCAGGAAAGTACATCCTCATTTTTTGTCCCTCCCTCTCATAGCCTTCCTGTGCAAATGGAGTGTGTATGTGGCTGTTAGCAAATGTTTCACTCTTACAAATAGTGAATTATGAAAAAAAAATTATGAGGATTTATTTTAATTGGAGAATAAATAAAGCTATTTTAGTGTCAGGTAAGAGCACTGGAGAAGAAAAAAAGCAGAGACTTGTAAGAGGAAAGTGTATGAAGCTCATTGCTCACAGCTACGGGGGCACTCAGGAGGATGGGTAGTTGTCTCAGTCCTCTCTAGCCTACCTGTCCCTTATTGTCCTCTGATCAGACACCAGCTTTCTTGGAACTTTTCCATTCTCCCCGCTGGTGGGCATGAACTGACCATACCTGAGCAGATGACTCCTGCATCCTCGCTGTGATCACAGTAGTGCTTCCCCCAGCCCCGGGAAGGGCACCTCCACACGTGGGACTCTTTTCCTGTGCACTTCACGTTGTCCAGCCAAATGGGCCCTGATCCCGCCCCAAAGGAAGAAGAGCGAGTGGCATCGAGGGCTTCTCCACAGCCCAGCTGTCTGCAGACCACGTGGGCATCTTTCATGTTCCAGCTGTAATCGCAGATGGTGCCCCAGGAGCCCTGGTTAAGGATCTCCACTCTCCCGGCGCAGGGACCGCCCCCGTCCACCAGGCGGAGCTGTCTGCTACCTGAGGAGAGAGAAATGGGACACGGGGCGTTGACCTGAAGAATAAGGGTCTTCTGCCCTGTGGGACCCTCACCTGAGCAGTAGGAGGCGCTCTCCTCTGAGGCTGCAGACTGCTGGTTCTGATATGGAGTCTTTGCACTCCGTGCGGAAGGCAATGGCAACCCACTCCAGTACTCTTGCCTGGACAATCCCATGGACAGAGGAGCCTGGTAGGCTGCAGTCCATGGGGTCACTAAGAGTCGGATACGACTGAAGCGACTTGGCAGCAGCAGCAGCATTGCACTGGGGGCAGCTGCTGGGTCTGGTTTCTTATAGCAGTGGCAAGAGAACTAATAAGGTTGAAAAGTAGGAGGAAAGGTTAAAAAAAAAAAGTAGGTAAACAAAGGTTAAATAATGTTTATCAGTACTGCACTTTAAGTGGATAATGAAGTAGAGAATTAAACCTAAAATTTTCCACTTCCAGGGAGAATAGAGTTCACAGCAGGCCAATGTGTCTTGCTGGGTCTTTCTGGATACAACTTTAAAAGCTGGAAAATG
Organism: Capra hircus; assembly: GCF_001704415.2. Taxonomy (NCBI): domain Eukaryota; kingdom Metazoa; phylum Chordata; class Mammalia; order Artiodactyla; family Bovidae; genus Capra; species Capra hircus. The sequence continues at coordinate 10,724 of NW_017216837.1, read as the reverse complement.
TTTTTTAAGAAATAGTAAGTGTATTCAACATTTGTTAACACAACATGGACTAAATATGCTAAAATTCTAAAGAGTGGAGAGTATTTCAATGTTAGTACAGGATCTATAGCTTCTTTTTCTCTGTGGGAATTTGCCAGTTCATTGCATAATTTAATGATTCAGAATCTGGGCTCCGACAAGCAGAGGACTACTGTTGTGACAGGAAGCCTACATAATCTGGGGTTACCTGGTGCTGGAGAGACAAAATTAGAGTCTTGAGAGCCTCTCTCACACAGCAGGTTTTCTCCTCAGATCTTTGCCCAGTATATAAGCTGTGAAGGGCAGGAAAGCTAGAGAACTATATAAAAAAGACTTGGAAAGCAGAGTCTTTTTCATTATTTGGGGTACTTAGCTACCAAAGAATATAGGCTCTGAACTGAAATCTCTGAAAGGCCTATGTCATAGGAACAGAGAAATCAGAGGTGGACTGAGTGCTACCAAAACTGCAACCCATACTTGTTATAGCTCAGTTTTAGGTTATATTTAGGAGTTTGGGTGATACACACCCCTTCCCCCTACCTGCCTAGGAAAACAAAGGGTAAATACTTTTATGTGTTAGAAAATGTATCAGGAGTATCTTACTTTTTCATATATAATTTGTAGCATCCAATAAAAAATGACAAGACATTTGAGAAGCTAGGATAACATGACAAATGACCAAAGTGAAAAAAGATAAGAGAATGCAGAGACACCTATGATAGAAATGCTGGACTTAGCAGATAAGGATTTTAACTACAATCAATGTATTTAGGGGAAAAGAGAGAAGAAGAGAATAAACAGGTAAAAAGATGAAAAAAAATCATAAATAAATGAAAATGTCTAAGGAACTATTGCCAACCTAAAATAAAATATCTAGGTTTAAAAAGTGAATGAATAAGTTAAAAAGAATTTTATATAGAACTTAGAATATAGTGATTTAGAGGAGTCCTAAAGATGAGAGATGAGAAAGAGAAGAAAGAGGAGGAGGAGAGGGAGAAGAGATAAGAGACAGAGAGACAGAACTGCAGAAGTAATATCCAAAGATGTAGCAATAGAGAACTTTTTAAAAAAATAAATGGAAGAGTATGAAAACCCCCACTCCTAGTAAAGCTGCCTGAAAATCAAAAGGAAAAAGGAAAATCTGGAATAATAACAGATTTATCTAATACAAAAGGAAGGAAAAAAAAGAGACAAAAAGGAACATAAAACACGGGGATCAATTAAAACAAATGGCAGATACCAACACATCAATATCAGTAATTGCATTTACAGTGAATGGATTAAGATAAAACAAAATTGACACAAATGTTACTTGCAAAATGCCCTCCTTATATTATTAAAGCAAAGAATGGTTGAAAGTAAAATGATGGAAAAAATGTACTAACTGTAACAAAACTGGAGTAGCTATATCGATGTCCCAGAAAGTAGACTTTAAGTCAAGATACACTAATTGAATTAAAGAGGGAATCTTCATGATTATAATGAGATGCACCCTTAATAAAGATATTTTAGACAACAAAATTCAAGAAAGGTAATAGAACATAACTTTGAAACATACTTGACAGAGTGAAAAGAAGAAATAGACAAAATCACAATCAAAATGGGGGATTATTACCAGATCTTTTTCAGTAGCATGCAGACCAAACATACAAAAAACAGAGAATAATTCAGTAGATGTACAACAACGTAGTCAGCACGTTTAACTAAGTAACACAAAGAGCAACGCACCCAACACCGCAAGAGTTCACATTGCTGTACATGCACTCGGAACTTTTACCAAAATGACTACATAATAGGACAAAATCTTTCACTCTTTGAATTTATACTTTGAATATTTGAATTCATACTTTGAATATTTACTCTGACCACAGTGGAATAAAATTAAGAACTAATAAGAAAATATTTATAGCCACCTCTATTTGGGGAAATTCAGCAAGGTCCTTCCAAGCATCACCTGAGTCTGGGAATAAATTTAAACCTTACAAAATATTGTGAAATAACGATAATAAACACAAAATAATGGTATGATAAATTCTTCTAATGAAACTCAAGTAGTGCCTAAGGGAAAATTATACCCTAGAATTAGGGAAGAGGAAAGACTGAAAGTGAAAAAAAGTAAGCTTCCAATTAAGAAACTAGATGAGAAAGTCAAGAATATAGAATGTTGGGGTTAATTTAGAAAGGAACAAAAATTAATAAAGAAGGTAAGCATTAAATAGAAAATATAGAAGAAAACCCTTTAAACGTGGCTCATTGAAAACTGATGAACACTGAGCAACACTAATGCAGAGCAGAGAGAAAATGCAGCTAACAACACCAAGAATGAACAGGGGCGTCAGCACAGATCATACAGGTGTTTTGGTCGTAGTTTTTGTGCTGCTGTTTGTTTGCTGGCTGTGCTGTTGCTCATGGGCTCATAGTTCCCAGGTCAGGGTTGAACCTGGACCCCTGACAGTGAAAGCCCAGAGATTTAACCCCTGGATTACATAGTTTTATTAGTACAATTGACACATTTAATGTGGATAACTACACATAAAGTGTCAATATCACCACAGCCTTGCGAACACTAAGTGTCTTTAAAAAACAAACAAACAAAAAAAAACCAGTCATTCTGACATGTGTGATGATATCTCTTTGTGGTATTAATTTACATTTCCCTGATGATTAACAATGTCAAGCTTTTTTTTTTTTTGATATACCTATTGCCATTTTTATGTCTTCCTTAGAGAAATGTTTATTCAAGCCCTTAGCCAATTTTTCACTTGAGTTATTAGGTTTTAATTTTGTTCGTTTTTTTAATTCTCTTAAGTTATAGGAGTTCCGTATTATTTTTGGAAATTAATACCTTATATAATTTGTGTTAGCTTGCTTTTTCACTTGGTTGATCTTTCGTTTGGTTTGTGGAAGCTTTTTAGTTTGGTATATTCCCACTTGTCTATTTTTGCCTTGTTGCCTGTACTTTTGATGTCATATCCATGAACTCATGAAACCGTGTGCTTTTATTTTGTGATGGAGCTAAGATATCGCATATCTAAAATGTAATTCCTATCTGGTGATGATGTTACACCATCACACATAGTAAAATAAATTCAGATAAATAAATAAATTTGAAATTAAGTTTTGAATATTCTTTAGTGGAACTATAAAATTGTTTGCAGAAAATAAACTTGATTCAATGTTATTTTGAGATGAAGAATGGTGTTTAAACATTGCACTAAAGGCAGAAGTCAAAAAAGTAAAACATTACAGATTTGACCACATAACCCATCCATACACATATACAACCTTAAAAATATATGTAAAATATGGGGGAAATGTTACAAAAATATTTAAGGAAAACAGTAGGTAATATTTGTTTATAAAGAGTTCCTATGAATAAATAAGAAATCTTAAAACATTCTAGAGAAAAAATATTGTCATGAAAGATATCTTAAAACAGTAATATAGGAAAGAAGATAACATTTTTGTATATAGTGTTTGTGAAAGTCACTCAGTCATGTCCAACTCTTTGTGACCCCGTGGACTATAGAGTCCATGGAATTCTCCAGGCGAGAATGGGAGTGGGTAGCCATTCCCTTCTCCAGGGGATCTTCCCAACCCAGGGATCAAACCCAGGTCTCCCAAATTGCAGGCAGATTCTTTACCAGCTGAGTCACAAGGGAAGCCCAAGAATACTGTAGTGAGTAGCATATCCTTCCCCAGCGGATTTCCAGACACAGGAATCAAACCAGGGTCTCCTGCATGGCAGGCGGATTCTTTACCAGTTGACCTACCAGGGAAAACCTTATGTAGAAAAGAAACCATGATGCTATGAAGAAAATTATACTCTCTTTTAAAATTAAGTATTTATTTGGTTGTGCTGGGTCTTAGTTTCAGCATGCAAATTCTTACTTGTGGGATCATAAGAGAAAAAAATTGTAACTGCATGTGGTGATGGATATTAGTGTATGTGTGGTGATCTACCAATATGTACAAATACATAAACACTATGTTTTACCCTTAGAACTAATATAATGTTACAGGAATTACATCTCAATTAAAAATGTTAACAAACAAGGTTGGAATATGTGGATTAAATTAGTTTCATTCTTACCTCATTTAAGCTTCTCTGGTGGCTCAGACAGTAAAGAATCTGACTTCAGTGTAGGAGACCCAATTTCATACCTGGGTCAGGATGATCCCCTGGAGAAGGGAATGGTAACCCATTCCAGCATTCTTGCCTGGAGAATCCCAAGGACAGAGGAGCCTGGCAGGCTACAGTCTATGTGGTCACAAAGAGCACAACTGAGCAACTAACATTTTCAGTTTATGTATTTTGTGGACCCAAATTTAAATCATCACTTAGAAATTAAAATATCAAATCTCACTGCATCCTACAGGGTTGGGACAGACACACAGAAATAGTAAGTCACCTGCACACAAGATATAGGCTTCCTCCTTGGGAGAGCATGAAGTATAATTCCAAGGGTCAGAAGGACACTGCCAGAGAGAGGTGTCAGTTTTCCGACAGAGGATTCCATCCACCCACCGAGGTCTAGAACCTTCCCTGAGACCAACAGAAGAGTTGAGGGTTCCACTGTCCCCACAGCCAAGCTGTCTGCAGATCACGGACACAGTGATGTCTTCCATGGGGCTGCGGCAGACACTGCCCCAGGTCCCATTGTAGAAAACTTCCAGCCACCCAGCACACTGCTGGTCCTCGCTCACCATCCTGAGGGCCAGGAACTCTAAGGTTGAAAGGGGAGGATACAGGACACAGTAAAACTTTGCTGGATGTTCTAGGTTTTCCTTTCTTCTAGAAATGGTCAACATTCATCTCTGACCTTGTTAAAGAGATACCCACTAGATGACAACACTGACATCACCTCCCTTTTAACTGACTTTGTCCATTTGTGTCTGTCTTTCTATTTCTACCACAATGGTGTAGTGGATATGAACTGAGAGGAAGACCAAACTGCATGGGCACTAGTCAGGGAGGGGCAGCTGAATCCTGCTTCCTGATGAAATCTTTAAAGAGTATATCAAAGGGATGTGATGTGGATATTAGGGAGATAGGGATAATAATTAATCCAAAAATGTTCACATCCCAATCTCTGCAACCTGTGAATATGTTACCATACCTGACAAGAGGGATTTACAGATGTGATTAAGGTAAGGACCTCGGGATGGTGAGATGATGTATTAACAATATGAGCCCAGTCTAATCACATCCTTAGACCCACTGTCCTTAAACGTGGAATACTTTTCTTAGCTCCGGCTAGAAAGAGAGATGTGACTCTGGATAATGGCTGGAGGCCTGCAGCATTGCTGGTCTGATAATGGATGAAGGGTGCTGTGAAGGAAGGAATGTAGGTGGTTTCAAGAAGTTTGAAAAGGCAAGAAACAGATTCTCCCCTAGAGCCGCAAAAGTGATGCGGCCCTGCTGGCGCCTTGATCCCAGCCCAGTGAGACCCCTGCTGGACATCTAAGCTAGAGAAGAGAAAGGAAATAAATATATGCTGTTTTAAAACCACTAGTTGGTAAATTGTTAGGGAAGCAAACAGAAACTAATTACCGCGGGTTTAAATTTGTTGTATGCAACTGGAGAGAGAGCCCTGCTTTTAAGAAAAACTGTAAGAAATGGCTCTACCAGGAAACACTGCTGAGAAGAAAGGACCAGAACCTCAGCTGCTGCAGAAGGAAGTGAAAGCACCTCGTCTTCATGTCTGCTGGAAAGACAGGCTTCATGGGAGGAAGCCTCCTTCTCTGCTCCTTTCAGCTTCTCTCCCTCAGGGCTCAGACCCCCGTCCTGCGGGGCCCCACCCCTCCCCTAGCCTGTGGACAGTGTGCAGCGCGGACCTGAGCAGATGACCCCCGCGTCCTCCTTGTGTCTGCAGCCATGCTGCCCCCAGCCCCGGGAAGGGCACCTCCACACGTGGGACTCCTTTCCTGTGCAGTTCACGTCGTCCAGCCAGATGGACCCTGATCCTGCCCCAAAGTGAGCAGACCCTGTGGCATTGAGGGCTTCTCCACAGCCCAGCTGCCTGCACACCACGCGGGCATCGTCCAGGTCCCAGCCGTCATCACAGATGGTGCCCCAGGAGCCCTGGTCAAGGATCTCCACTCTCCCGGCGCAGGGACCTGTTCCGCCCACCAGGCGGAGCTGTCTTCTGTCTGAGGAGAGAGAAATGGGACGATGGGGCAATGACTTCAAGGGTTAAGAAGGGTCTTCTGTCTTGAGGGACCCTCACCTGAGCAGTAGGAGGCGCTCTCCGCTGAGGCCTCAGAGCCTGCTGATTCTGCCATAGAGTCGTTGCACTGGGGCAGCACCTGGGTCTGGTTTCCTGAAGAAAACAACAATGATCAGAAGTCTGGAAGGGTTGAAGAACAGGAAACTGAATTAAGGAAAATAATGACCTACTGATGGAGCCTAAAATGAGAGCTGTGACCCAGCAGTAAAGTTATCATACTCTTAGTGTTCACCTTCTCCCTGGAGAGTTCTGTTTCTGACAGTACCACAGTTTCTGTTTTAACCCAAGTGTTGCTGTAAGAATGAGTTAAGTAAGTTGTATCCCTAAATTTATCCCTGTACTGTGCTTAGTCGCTCAGTCATGTCCGACTCTTTGTAACCCCTTGGACTATAGCCCACCAGTATCCTCTGCCATAGGATTTTTCAGGCAAGAATAGTGGAGTGGGTTGCCAAGCCGTCCTCCAGGGGATCTTCCCCAACCCAGGGATCACACCCAGGTCTTCCACACTGCAGGCGGGTTTTTTACCATCTGAGCCACCAGGGAAGCCCAAAGCTATCCCTAAGTAAAAGCAAAACAAAAATCGTTCTGAAGGATTTCTACAATTTCTTCAATGTATATCTTTAAAACAAACACATATAAAATAGATCTCATGAAAAACAGAAAGGAAAAAGGAAACATTAGAAAAAATTTATCAGGGTTTTAGGCTGCTAGAGTTACCTGACAAGAATATATGTAGCCATGGTTAAAGTGCTTATGGAATTAATTGAAAAATGTATATCTTTGCAGAGAAATGATACCAAAAACCAAATACTTCTAGAGCTGAAAAACTTGTTAGCTGCAATTAAGATTAAAGAATAAGTGTAGCCGCACATTAGCTCAGCATAAAGTTGAAACATCAAAATGCAAAATCAGAGGGTATTCTTCAATTAATTCAGGTCACATAGCAAGAGTTCTGGTTATATGGTTGTATGGCAGTTTTTCCAAAACATTTGGTTCGCTTCAGTTCAGTCCCTCAGTCATGTCCAACTCTTTGTGACCCAATTAACTGCAGCTTGCCTGACTTCCCTGTTCTTCACCAACTTCTGGAGCTTGCTCAGACTCATGTCCATCAAGTTGGTGATGCCATCCAACCATCTCATCCTCTGTCATCCCCTTTTCCTCCTGCCCTCAATCTTCCCAGCATCAGGGTCTTTTCCAATGAGTCAGCTCTTCTCATCAGGTGGCCAAAGTAGTGAAGATTCAGCTTCCAGTATCAGTCTTTCCAATGAATATTCAAGACTAATTTCCATTAGGATCCACTGGTTTGATCTCCTTGGAGTCCAGGGGACTCTCAAGAATCTTCAACACCACAGTTCAAAAGCATCAATTCTTCGGTGCTCAACTTTCTTATGGCGCAACTCTTACATCCATACATGCTGCTGCTGCTAAGTCACTTCAGTCGTGTCCGACTCTGTGCATCCCCAGAGACAGCGGCCCACCAGGATCCACTGTCCCTGGGATTCTTCAGGCAAGATAACTACTGGAAAAATCACAGCTTTGACTAGATGGACCTTTGTCAGCAAAGTAATGTGTCTGCTTTTTAATATGCTGTCTAGGTTGGTCATAGCTTTTCTTCCAAGGAGCAAGCATCATTTAATTTCATGGCTGCAGTCACCATCTGCAGTGATTTTCGAGCCCAAGAAAATAGTCTGTCACTGTTTCCATTGCTTCCCCATCTATTTGCCATGAAATGATGGGACCAGATACCATGATCTTTGTTTTTTGAAGGTTGAGTTTTAAGCCAGCATTTTCACTTTCCTCTTTCACTTTCATCAAGAGGCTCTTCGGTTCCTGTTCGCTCTCTGCCATAAGGGTGTCATCAGCATATCTGAGATTATTGATATTTCTCCTGGTTCCAGCTTGTGCTTCATCCAGCCCAGCATTTCACCTGATGTACTCTGCATATAAGTTAAATAAGCAGGGTGACTATATACAGTCTTGACGTACTCCTTTCCCAATTTGGAAACAGTCTGCTGTTCCATGTCCAATTCTAACTGTTGCTTCTTGACCTGCACACAGATTTATCAGGAGGCAGGTAGGTGGTCTAGTATTTCCATTTCTTTAAGGAATTTTCCACAGATTGTTGTGATCCACAACATCAAAGTCTTTGGCATAGTCAATAAAGCAGAAGTAGAGGTTTTTCTGGAACTCTCTTGCTTTTTCTGTGATCCAACAGACTTTGGCAATTTGATCAATATGAAAAGGTGAAACTTAGTAGCTGAAAAAAAAAATATGTACTTAATTTTGGTTATGACTTTGGGTCATTAATCAGGAAAAAAAACTCAGTTTGGCAGTCTTTCAGTGGGGTCTTTCAGTGCTGCAATCAGATGTCACCTGGAGCTGATGTCACTAAAGTCTTGACTGAACTCTGGTTCTGTAAGGAAATTCCCAGAACTGTTCTAAGGATAAAGGAACATCAAGTCGTCAACTGAATTCAGAAAGAATTTACATATTCAGGAAGAAATGGGGAGAAGTGGAACAGAAATGGAAGGACACACACACACAGATTAAAGCAAAATATTGATACTAACAATTAGAAATCCAGGTAAAGGTCATAAATGAATTTTTATAGTGTTTTCCCAACATTTTTATGTCTCAACATACATCAAAATTGAAAGAATTAAAAGATGAAAACAAGTCAAAGAGAATTCATTGCCAGGACACTTTCGTAAAAATACTCATAACATCAAAAATAAATTACCTAGGAGAAATCCTAGTAGAAGATGGGCAAATTCTCTGAAATTCAGGATCTAACCGAACGGAGGGATGTATTATGTCAATGATTTGGAAAACTCAACATTGTCAATGTCAATCATCCTCAAATTGCTATGACTACTCTTAAATTTTTAAATCTAATCTCAATGATACCCTTAAGCTTTTCTTTTGGTGAAAATGACAAGCTGACTTCTAAATTCATACAAAATACAAGCAACCAAGAATGAACACCACAGTTGGTAACAAAGCAATGATATTAGAGGAGTTAATATAAAGTAACTCTTGTAAATTAAAATTATTCAGACTAACTACAAAGTTTGAAATTCAGGGAGATAGTGAAGGACAGGGAAGCCTGGTGTGCTGTAGTCCATGGGGTCACAAAGAGTCATACATGACTTAGCGATTGAACAACAACAACTACAAAGTTATGATAATTAAGAAAATGCAGTATTTGTGCAAGGATAGACAAATGACAACATGGAACAGAATAGAGAGTCTCAAATAAGACAGACATAATTGCCCTTTTGCTTATGATGAAGGCAGCACTGCAGTGGGGAAGAGTATTTTCAGAAAAAGATTCTGAGTCAGTTGGATGTCCATATGAAACCTGACCCTTATCTGACACAGATATCAATCCCAGAAGGAATGCACAATAATATGCAAGAGAAATATAATAAAATTTCCATAAGATACTCTTAGAGAATGTTTTTACAATCTTAGAGTAGGGAAAATTCTTTTTTAAAAAAATATAAGGAGCATTAAATGTACAGAAAAATGTTGGTAAGCTATATTTACATAAGATTAAGAGATGAGTTCATCAAAGGACACCATTTGATTAAGAAAATGAAAATAAAAGACCAAGGGTTAAACATGGAAAATAGTAACACATATTTGCATCCAAAGACATTGTCATGGTAAGTTGTAGTATCATATTTGTAATAGTCAAGAACTGGAAATAACTCAGATCTATACTGTCAGTAGAATGGATCAGTACATGGTCATGTGATCATTCAAAGCATATTCTACAGTAATAAAAAAAATAAAGTGCTACAATATAAAACATCATGTGTGAATCCCAAACATAATTTTGAGTCTATGAAATTAGATACAAAAAATGAAACATACAGCATCATTTTACATAAAGTTCAAACATTGATAAAACTCTCTATGTCAGTAGAAGTTCAGTAAGTACTCTTCCTTGTCGAGGAGGGAAGACACAGATACTGGGGACGACAGTGACTGTGGTGCTGGGACATTCTCTTTGCTGCTCTGGGCTGGGGTTCATACTGAGATCTGTACTTACTGCTCCTACATTGTTTTCTGTGATTACATGTGAGCAACAATGTTGCTTAAAAATATATTATTCCCCTTCACACTTCTTGCCTGACCTGAAAATGAAGGAACAATGAGAAGATCCATATTTCACCACGAAACACTTCTTGCCCTGACCTGAAAAATGAAGGAACAATGAGAAGATCCATATTTCACCACGAAACAAATCTCTGACTCTGAAGCCTCTTTAACCTCACTCTCTACTCTTGGAGACATATTCACTCAGGAGCATCCTGAGTACCAGTAGCCCTTCCTCTCTCTTACCTGAGCAGATCACAGAGGCTGTGTTGCCATGGGAACAGTCAGGACCACCAGGACAACTCCACAGGAAGGACTCTGCCCCCGAACAGTGAAATCGGGCTGTTAGGATCTGGTCACCTCCTTCCACCA